>NW_020229961.1:234426-386926 GCF_003227715.2 Harpegnathos saltator | reverse complement strand
GGGCGATGAAACGTGCGCTCTCGGCGATGGTTAATTCGAGACTTGCCGAGCGCGGTGGAACAACCGCGAGAAAGAGAGAACGCGATCCGCGCTGAACGAGCGAGCGAGAATCCCCCGCGGCTGGATATTTATGCATAGCCGTCTCTTTTTTTGTTCGTATTGTCGCGCCCGGGAGAAACTCCGGCGCCGCTAACTGGCGCTAATACGTGACAACTGAAAAATGCGCCGGCTTCCTCAAACAGCTGCTGCTGTTGCGTAGTCGCGAGGTACATCGCGCAACACAAAGAGAGAGATTCTCTCTCTCTCTCTCTCTCTCGGAGTTTTTTTACAGGCCGCTCAAGCGGACGATCTCGTCGCGCGTTCCCCCGTACTGCTACGTGCTGAGAGACGCGACCCGCGCGGCGAGTTCGATTCTCCGGATGTTGCGTTCGCCGCCGCTTTCACGGCGTCGTCGGCGACGGTCGACGTCCTGCCGACGTGCGTGCAACGCGCCCCCGTCGCGTTCCCGTGTCGACCTTTCGCGGCGTCGACGCTTGCGGGGCGCGCGTCACCCCGCGCGATATCGCACCTGCCTCCACCTCGCGCTTCCTCCGCTTTCTCCACCGGTAAGAATATATTTCAACCTTCGCAACCGACACTCGGCTCTGATCTCTCTCTCTCTCTCTCTCTTTCTCTCTCTCTCTCTCTCTGATCTCGCCGGAGGATCTCTCATTGGCGCGTCTACTCACCGCAGAAACGGAGTACACGTTGCGCACCCTCCGCAACGGCCGGTGCGCTCGCGATCCGCCGGGCTCCTTCTCCCTCTCGACGATGTCGTCGCACGCTGTCCGTCCCCGTCCGTGTAATTTGCCGCTCCGTTCCTGTCGGCTGTCGAACTGTCTTCCGTCACTCGCACTCGTCAGTCGCGGTCCACTCGCGATCGCAGCACACGGAGCGGGCCTCCCGCCGACGGACTTTGGGCCTGGAGCGACCGCTCGCGGAGGACGTTCGCTCTCGGTAGGCGCGTAGGCGGCGAGGGTTAACGACTTAACCTTGAAAAGGAACCCGGGTGCCGACGATGTGCAGGGCTGTTTCGGGTGGCGCGGTTGTTAGTGCGGCGGGAGCGCGACGACACACCGGGGACGCCTCCCTGTGACTATCGCGCGAAACACAGAAATCGATAGAATGGCCCCGGCACATGCGTGCATCGTGCCCCCTTTCCTGGGGGAGAAACCGAAGAGGAAGTGGAGGAGGAGGAAGAGGAGGGCGACGATGACGACGACGACGACGACGATGACTACGATGACGACGATGACGATGACGACGACGACGACGATGACGACGACGACGACGACGACGACGACGATCGCTGCGTGGAGGTGGCGAGGGTGGTGGCAACGCGCACGCTCGCGCGCTTGCTCGCGGGGTGCGAGCAGGAAGCGGAAGAAGAGGAAGACGCAGGCGGGCTGTAGACGTCGCCGGGCCAAAGTAATGGGAATTTCTTTCGCGTTTGCCGCTCTGTGTGTGTCTCTTCCTCGCTCGTCGCCGGCGAGCTTTTTTCCGGGAACCCTCTCTCGTTCGCATTCGACCCTTTCGACGAGAGAGCGCGGAGCGCGCGTCCCTCCCCGAAGGTGTATTACAATCGTTCGCGCAGAGGGTCGCGTCGTATTGCGGATGGTATTTCTTGTCTCTTTTTGCCTTTTTCTACTTCCTAATCCGCCGCGAAGGAGTATTTCCATGGTCGAGATTGAATAACGCGTATGCTCCGCGATGTCTGACGGGCGGGGAGGATAGTTTTCGGTGAGATTAACGATAAAGGGAGCAGACGACATTTCTGTTCCTTGCAAACCGAATGTCTGTACTTCTGAGAAGCAGAGATTTCGTTTCCTCCGAGGAAGACGGAGGTCGATCCGGTTCGTTCGTCGTCACGCGTTCATTCGATCAATTTCTCTTCTCCGTGTAAGACAATTTTGCGCGATATTGCTGAAGCAAAAGGGAAAGAGAAGCTGCGCTTTGTTTTTTTAATCTTGCGTAGCTCTCACGTCACACACACACACACACACACACACACACACACACACACACACACACACACACACAGCATGTCGGCCGGCGCGATCAAAGTTCCGGCATTAGGCGTGAACAGACAATTTAGCCGAATTCAGGTTTACGAGATGCTTTATTTTCTCCTCGGCTGTAGCACTCTCTACTTTTATTAAAGACAAAGGGACGGGGGTGGGAGCGGGTTTTTGTCCGGAGTTTATCACCGTCCTCCCAATTTAAGAGGCGCGACCGAGGCGGAATTTGTTGCAACTTGCTCCACTCCCCTCGAGGGTCAGTACGACGAAATATCGCGTCGCCGGTAACGCACGACGCGCGAGAGACGGTAAGGAAGCAACGGAGCGGCGAAAGGGCAAACTAAAGTAGAACAAACTATGCGTAAGACAATCACGGATAAACGCGGCTGGATAAAGTCCAAGGAATTTATCGTTCGGAAAAGATTGGCCGCCGCCGAGCCATCGGCGGCGGCGGCGGCGGCGACTGTACTTTCCGGTAAATTTCCGCAGTCGTAAATTCGAGTTGGTACATCGGCAAATTTCCATAAGAGAGAAAAATCCCGTGATTCACTCCGGCGCGTTCCTTGCGAATACGTTCGTCGAGCGACGATAAATATTCTCGCGCCCGGACACAATAGCTCGCGGCGCGGCCGGGCTTGACCGCCAGCCGGCGGGAATAGGCTGAAAATTTATTATACGGAAATTATACGCAAATGCGCATTACTCCTTCTCTCTCTCTCTCTCTCCCTCTCTCTCTCTCTCTCTTCCTCCGCCCCTCTCGCGAATTTTCCGCGGATGTTAATAAAAACGAGATTCGTGCCGCCGCGCGCGGGTTGAGCAGAGAGCACGCGTCGCTCTGATTAAAATTGCGTTTTAACGATCGCGCCAATTTATGACAAAGTTAAGGCCCAGAAGGAGGCCCTTCTCACTCCTCCTCCGATGCCTCCTTCTATCTCTCGTTTTCTCTCTCATCAAGCAAGTTTTGATTGAAGAAGTTTAACACGCCGCAACTGGAACGGCTCCGCGAAATTTCTTCCATTAACGGGAGTCGCTCGTAAACTCGCACGACGAGTATCGCGCGAAAGGCGTTGATTGCGCCAGCTTTAAAGATAGCTTTGGAAAAAACACCGCGCACCGACCGTGCGCGTCCGCGCGGGCTCTCGTCGCTCAGAGTCGCGATCGATCCGGCCGGATCTGTACTGCGTAATCGCGATAAAAATAAGATTGACATCGATGAATCACGATGGGCGGAGCGTAAATAGCGAGGTAAGGCGCCACGGTGATCAAATAAATCCGGGCTGCCGCGGAGGCAATTGTAAAATGCACCGAGACGGATGACACGACGAAAGTGGAAGCGCGGAGGAAAGGAGAGGAGAGGAGAGGATAGGAAAGGAGAGGATAGGAAAGGAGAGGAGAGGTGCGTCCTTTCGCAGTAAAAGTCAGGGAGATGGAGGAGAGAGAGTGAGAGAGAGAGAGAGAGAGAGAGAGAGAGAGAGAGAGAGAGAGAGAGAGAGAGAGAGAGAGAGAGAGAGAGAGAGCAGAATCGCTGGAACACGGCCAGGTTGCATTTTCAAATGGGCACCAATGCGCGCTGCCGCGAGCTCATGCCAGAAAGAATTAAACAGCGTCCTTTAAACCGTGAATGATAATCGCGCATCGCGATAGGCTTCGCCTAATGGAAACGTCCGCTCGCTGGGCAAATAGTCCGGCGATTGTGACGTTGCATTGTTCGGCTCACTCGCGGCTGATGATTCGCGTCTACCACAGCGCAAACCATCGGTATCGCAAGATGTCGGGATTTAACGAGCGAATAAAATTCACACTCGTTTGGCCTCCTCGCTCTCATTTGGTCCTTTTTCTCTCTCTCTCTCTCTCTTTCTCTCTTTCTGTCTCTCCCTCTTTCTGTCTTTCTCGCGTCCGCAAGTCTCGCGACGCAAGAGACGGCGGTTCCTCAGGAGAAAACGCCGCGGGGGAAAAATGTACGCGAGTCCGAAGAGGGAACGGGAGAACGAGAGAGAGAGAGAGAGAGAGAGAGAGAGAGATTTCGGTGCGGGATGCAGGTTTCACGGTGTCATGGCAACACCCGTCGAGATAGGGAACGTCTTCGACTCTCCGTTACAGCACCGACACGTCGGCCGGGAAGAAAAGGCAAGAACCTGCAGTAGCGGTGATGAAGAAGCGTGTTCTTCTCTCGCTCGACGGCAGCTTCCTCAAAAGGAGAATCGGCCACTCGATCGAGTTTCCCAGCCGACGCGCGGTGTCTCGCGCCTTTCGTTGCACGGCAGTCTTATCGGGCGTAGCGTGTGCCGAGCGTATCGGAAAAGCGATAAGAGAGAGAGAGAGAGAGAGAGAGAGAGAGAGCGCGAGACGGTGGCTGGCCAAGAATTACGTCGCGCGAGCCGACGACGATATTTCGCGACCGGATCTCGTTCGGTGCGAGGTTATAAGAGCTATCTGTTGATTTCTCCTCGCGACGACGCGCCATGATGAAATTTATACTTCACAGAAGCAGAAATTCGCCTTTCATGGCGAGAGCTCTCGACGAATCTTTCACTCGGCGAGAGAAAGAGAGCAAGAGAAAGAGAAGGGGGGAGAGGAGGAGGAGGAATAGAGAACAAAGTGCGCAACAAGGTGACCACAAAGCAAGTCACTCGTGGAAACTACGAAGCCGGCGCAATAAACGCGGCGGTTTTCTCCAGAGCGGCGAACCTACGCGGGCGCGTGAAGTTGAAGAGCCGGCGGTTGTTATCTGGAGAAACATCATGGAGACGTTGGCCGTACGTGTGAACACCCAGGCGACACGTGTATGTACACCTCTTTCCTGCGCGCACGGCTCTACAGTGTAGGGATAACTCGCCGTGGCGAGGAAGGAAAAGATCCGAACATCGCGATCCGCGCTGCGAGAGATCGGAATACGTTTCCGCGATTTCGTCGAGCGCAGAACGACGTGAGCCCACGTGGGATAAATTAATCGCGCGAGAGGCGATCGCATCGTGTTTTCCTTCCCGCGCGAAGGAGGCGCACGGGGCTATCCGATGAAACGATATTTGCGCCGCGACTCTCGTCGCGGAAAGGCGTCGCGTTCGCGCTGTCGCCGCATCATTTTTTATTTCGGCGGAGCCATCGATTGAGAGCGACGTGCGCACGCAATGTGTCATATTTCGCCCTCGCGCTCTCTCGCCCTCGTGCGCGAGTTTAGGATGTGTACGCGCGGGTGGGACGGCCGTCCGATTTGAGTCTGACAAATCTGAATTGTAAATCCGGGCGCAATTAAAAGTGTATCACCCGGCAGTGAAGGCCGCGCTGCTGCGCTTCGGACGGCCTGCCGGGCTTCGAATCCGCAATTAAGGCGAAACATTGTATAACGATTGCCGCTGGAAGGGTCGACGAGCGGCTCTCTTTCTCTCTCTCTCTCCCTCCCTCCCTCCCTCCCTCCCTCCCTTTCTCTCTTTCTTTCTCGTGCGTATCGAGTCCTCGCTGCACGAGTTTCTCCTTTATCGCGGAAATTAGCGCCCACCCGGAAATCGCGACGCGACCAATTATTAACCCGACGCGCGGCGCAGCGTAGCGTCGCCGCGCGCATGTAAATTACGTCTCGACCGGAATTACACGCGCTGCAAATTACGCGGCCGTCATAATTAATCATCGGTCCGTGCGAGAAACGGTCAATTAGTTGCATTATCGTTAAATCGGTTTCGCCGCGCGAGGTTATAAAAATGCGCCTTTAATCGTGAACTCTCTCTCTCTCTCTCTCTCTCTCCCTTCCTCGCGATAACAAGGTTGTTTCGTAAGGTATATATTTATCGCCGACGCACGAGCGCACCCCGCCGACGACGGCGCTTTCTCGACGGATCTATCATCATCGCGTCCTCCTATTTTTGTGTCGCGCATCGGCCTATTTTTGTTTCGCCGCTTGATCGCGTTTTCGCAAAACCGCGCGCGCTGCTCGGTGCAACGCGCGTCGCGCGACAGTGAAACACACGCGTCCTCGGCAGAGCACCTAAATTTAAGCCGACGTAAATGCGGATCGTATGAAGTGGCCTAGCGAGGTGGCAAATTTATCAAGCTGGAAAATTGCAGGTATATAAGCGAGAAAACGCGTATCGATATATAGGTCGCCCGTCCGGCCGCGTTGCTCGCTGATCGCGGGGAATTAGTGCATGCGATGGAAAAGGGAAGGAAGAGGAACTCTCGCGGCGCGCCGACTCGGCTTGCCGACTCGACGGCCGCTTTCCCGAGACGAGAGAAGGACTCGCCGCGGAATCCTCGCGCACGAACCGCCGCGCACGTCTCGCTCGAAAATGATTTCGTTGCTGCCTCGCCGTCGTCGGTGCCGTCGTCGTCCCGGGGAAAGCGGCGGGAGCTAATTTATCGATTGCACGTTTAACTGGTTTAATCGAGCTTCTCGTTTACCTTCGATATACGCTCGAGGCGTGTAAACATTCTATCACCTCGCAGGCTGTAAGTCATGATACGCCGCTGCGCACGGAACGCTGTCGTAAGGGATGATAATGAAACGCAACGGCCGCGCAAATCGCTTCTATTGATCCCCTCTCTATAGAGACTTTACAGGCGTCGATTGTTGTCTCTCGACTTTACCAATTAGCTCACGATGCGAACTTGAGAGAAGAAGGGACAGAGAGAGGGGGAGAGAGAGAGAGAGAGAGAGAGAGAGAGGAGATGGATACACGAGCGATTGCGAAATCCCCGCGGGCGCTAAAATAAAACGCGAGATCGTTCATCCCGAGCTACCAGACCTCCCAGAGATCCTTTTGTTATTTTTATTTCATCGCTCGCGGGGGGGGGGAGCGTCGCGTCGGAGGAATCCCCTCTCGGTAACTTATACACGGTCGGCCGTAACGAGCGGTCACACGTACGCGAAGCGTCCTTTGTTGTTCCTTGTCGTAAGCATCATACGACAAACGACGCACGCGACGTATTACGTATCGAACGGCGGCGCGGCGCGGCGCGGCGCGCGCTCGAGGTTGGAGGCGACGATCGGTAGACGGTGCTCCAGACAGCTTTATGGCGACGCCGGGAAATAATCCACGCACCGGGATCGTCTTCTCCAGGCTGTTTGTTATTCCAGTCGCCGCTGTGTGACGGCGACAGAGCCGGGCGCGGAGAAGCGAACGAAGAACGAGGAACGCGATGGCGAGCTGCTGCCCTCGTAGCACGATTTTACATCTTGAAAACAGCTCGTTAACTCGTCAGCTCCAGCATCCGGGCGTGCGGCCTCCTCCCCTCTGTGCGTGAGGCACAGATTATTTCGGAATTTTAAACGGACCCTCTGCCGTGTCGGATTCGGCGAATTAGGCGGCCGATCGGATTTGGGTGTCAACTGGGAGGCAAAGTTAAATTTATAAACCAGCCGAGCTACCGGCGCGTTGACAGCCGTCGCTCTCTCTCTCTCTGTCTCTCTCTCTCTCTCTGTCTGTCTCTCTCTCTCTCTCTCTCTGTTACCTTCTCGTCTCTGGGTATGGTTTTCTTTCGTGAAACAGGAATACACGTCGCATGACAGGAGTATTATTATCGCGCACTCGACTTAACGACGAATACCTCGAAACGACGTTGGAGCCTCCGACGTGCCGACGAGCCTGTCAGTGAAAAGAGAACGAGGTGTTATCGCGCGCGACGCGATTTTCACATGGAAGCACCGTTCGTTCTTTAACTGGAACTGGAAGGAATCGAAAGGGATTACAGAGACAGGTTCGCGTGATGGAAGAACGGCGACGGAGCTCCGCGCGCGCACACGTATGCATGAGAGAGGGGTGCGGGAGGCGGGAGGGCAAAAGAGAAAACCAGGAATAAGCATCGACTTTGTCGCGCTTTCTCATAAGACCAAAGCTACGGCTGAATATATTAACGAAGCCGCGCGCTTTGACACACAAGGGTCTCGACTGCATAATTTTTAATTACTGGAAAGAACCGGGCGGCTCTGCTCGCCCCGATCTTTTCTCTCCGCGTCTCTCGTATTCATGGATACCGAGTGCTCGTATTACGTATGCAAATACTTGGCGTACGTGCACGATCCCGAGGCGTACACACGCGTGCTTTGTGCAACTCCTCGCCGTCGGAATGCATGTTCCCGCATCTTGCCGTCTGTTGCCGCGGTAATAAGGCGGCTGTCGGATATTCCGCGATATTTACGCGGATTTTCGCGCTAAACCAGCCGGGGAGCGTGGCAGCGCCGCGCTCACCTTCATTTTCGCCGTTTTCGGCAGCGAGCCGGAACACGAACGTCGTGTTTCGGGAAATTTTCTTTGATTTATTTTGTTTTTCATAATATACGGGTCTGATCCTTAGTAGTAGTTGAGACAACGAGTTAGAAGATTGTCATACAATAGACAGGGAAAGAAAGTAAAAAAGGGAAAGAAAGTAAAAGGAAAGAAAGAAAGAAAGAAAGGAAGAAAAAGGAAAGAAAAAAGAAATAAGAGAGAAAAAAGCAGAAAAGAAATTTCTTTTTATCTTATTATACATAAATTATATACGCGGCGAACCCAAATGTGCGGCAAATGTGCGGAAAGATACGAATATTCGCACGAAGGCCAAATTGACCGGGTGAAATATCCCGCGTGTTCGGAAAAGCCGAAGAAAAGATCGTCAAGAATGAGATACTCGGGATCGGCTCGCGGGGAGGCGTATCGCGGGAGAGACGCGCGATTTTCTTAAAAGACAGCAGCTCGCCTGGAGAGGAGATTCCGCTCGGCGTCACGAGCGTCGGTATCAACGATGACACATCGACTCTCGGCCGCGTTTTCTTTCCGACGCCCTTCTCTCTCCCCCCCGCCGCTGTCTCGCCCCTCGTCTTTCCCTTTTTCTTTCCTCCTCGCTTGTCGCGCGTGATCGTGATCGCGAAATCCATCACGAGAGTGCAACCGCGTTGCGCTGCCGGCGGGAAATATTATATCGCCAACCCCCCGATATGTATCCATTACTGAGCCGCGGAATAAATCCACGCTGTGAACGTCGTCCTTGCGCCTCGATTTCTCTGCCTCTTCGTCCGAGAAACGAGTTTCCTTCGGACTGTATTCCGCGTGACGAGACCGCGATCTCCGGTCAAACGCGAGATTCGTTACCGCGTCGGGTCTCTCTCGCGGTGCTCGATCGGACGAATTACGCATCCGCGGGGCGCCTCCTCGTGGGTTTTCCTCCAGCGTTTTTCATTACGCATGCATTGGAGTGAAATAAGATCAGAGAAAGAGAGAGAGAGAGAGAGAGAGAGAGAGAGAGAGAGAGAGAGAAAGCGACACTCACACGGCTGCTCGTTTAACTCGGACTGGGTAAAAGGCGCGGCGCTTTTTCCGCTTTAATTTTGAACTTCGTGTCGATGATATTAAATGCTCGCTGCGAGCGCCGAGAGCCCGTACTCCGCGAGTGTCTTTCCGCTCTCCAGTTCGCTCTCGTCGTGGTGTCGATATGTTGTCGTCTTGAAAGTTCATAACGTGCGACGGCAACGGTAGAGGAGAGAGAGAGAGAGAGAGAATCCTCGCGAGGCAACGTCGGATTAGGGGATTAAAGGATGTGTATGCTAAGCTTTGACATTCTCGCTGCTTTCTTTCTCTCTCCCTCTCTCTCTCTCTCTCTCTCTCTCTCTCTCTCTCTCTCTCTCTCTCTCTGTCTCTCTCTCTCTCTCTCTTTCCCTTTTTCACTACTCTGCGACGCGAGCAGCGCTTCACGAGTAGGTGCTTCTTCTTTATCACGCGATCGTTCCCTCCTCTTCCTCACATTTCTCATTCACACCCTCGTTTTCCTCTTCTCCGTGTGTCTCTCCCTCCCTCTCCTCTTTTTTGCTCTTTCTCTTTCTCTCTCTCTCTCTCTCTCTTTCTCGTGTTTTCTTTCCGTCGCGCTATTTTCCCGACGTAATCCACGAAGCTTCATTTATTTCCCTTTGAGACCGTTTTCCTCGAATCGCCCTCGCGCGCGGTTCGCATGAGCGTTAAATGTCATCCGTGTGAAATGGGACGCGCCGCTGCATCCTTTTCGAGGACGCTCGCGCGCCCGCCGTCGCTGTCGCATGACTTCGCTCGACGGACGAAAAATTGAGGGTGCGAGTTGAAAGGGAATCGAGGAAAGTCGAGACGTTGGCAAAAAATTGCGGCGCCTAGGCCCGCGTTGGGAAACGGATCCACGAGGATCGCGCTTCCCGCGATGGCGGTCGGTCCGACGTCGATCTCCACGAGCTGGCTGGCCGGCGGTGCTCGCAGCCCGACGACTCTTTTGTGAAATCATTCTCTCTCGCGCATCTAATCTACCTCTCGAGTAACTTGAGCAACGGCAAAATATACGCACGAGGTTGCGGCGTAACGCGATGTACGTATAAGCATTTTAATATTACCTTTTTCTCGTAATCCCGCGAAGCAGTGTGCCAGTAGTTCGCCGCTTGAAACATCGCGCCTTTGTCTCCGCTTCGGACAAGCACGTAACGAGTGCAACGAGAGACGCTTCTTTTTAATCTAATGAATACAAACGAGCGCCGTGTCGCCGCGCGCGCATGGTCTTGGAATTGCACCACGGAGAAATTTGAGTCCCCGATATATACGTAACAGTGCTCTCCGATGCCGCGAGAGCAGCTCGACCCGCCCCATGGGAGAGGGTGCTCGCTCGCCAAAGCGGTATGCCAAATCGGATGTGACGTTATAATGGAAGCGGCATTAGTGGTTTTACCCAGGCAGGCTCGAAGCGAGAATTACGACGAAGCGAGAAAGAGAGAGAGAGAGAGAGAGAGAGAGAGAGAGAGAGAGAGAAGGGGGGGAGGGTGAAAAAGAGAGGGAGAGAGTGTCGCCGTCTCCTTGAAAATCGCACGGATACACCCTCCGCGGGAGAAAAGGCTCCTTTGGCGGCGAGCGAAGGTGAATCGAACTATTGATCAAACGAGTGCCGGGGAATATCAGCTCGTGGTCGCGCGCGCGACGCAATGACGACGATAATAATTGCGCCGGGCCCGGGAGGGGGGGGGGGTGATGTGTAACGAACGATTATCGACGGAGCGACGGAGCGCGTCGGCTCGGCTCGGCGCAAAACCGCAAGTCCTCCGGGCCGTAATAGTCCGGCGCACCGACCAATTGATAACAGTCGTCTGTGTTATCTCCCGCCTCAGCGTCGATTGAATTTCTACGACGACAATGTAGCGAGAGAAAGACAGGGAGGAGGAGGAGGAGGAGGGAGCTTCCTCTCGCGAGAAAGCCTCGCAAAATGGCGAGGGTTTCGAGCAGAGCTGCGCGGCTGCGGAGATCGCTGATGGCGATTCAGCGAATACTTCGTTTCTCAACGGCCGGGATACGGAAGCCGCTTTACTCACTTGGCTCGCGCGCGAGCGGGAGGATTCGGGGCGCTGCACCCTCTCTCTGCGCGAGGCAACCCTCTACCGCCGAGGCCGCGCGTAGACGCTACGTCGCCGAATTATGCCGCGCACAGACGTGAGTAATGCGCGCTATACTACGTATCGTATGTACATACATAACCGCCGTTGTGTTTCAGTTTGCCTCTCTCTCTCTCTCTCTCTCTCTCTCTCTCTCTCTCTCTCAGGACGAGGCAGGTGATCGTGGCGGCGGGCTCCGGCACAAACGTTCCTCTCGCGCTACCACCCCGGGCGGCGGGGCGCGCAATTGTCGGGATATTCGACGGCGCCGCGGGAGGCAGCCGCGTTCGTAGATGAAAACCGAGTAACGATTTCGTCGTTGCAAAACGCTCGCTCGCGTCAACCCCCGGTTGTCTACGTGTCTTCGGACCCCTCGCGTGTAATTGGTCGCCGCAGGGGGGGGGGGGCAGGCAGGCCGGCCAGCCAAGTCGTTGTTCGTTATCGTCTCGTGCGTTTCGGTGGTTGCGGGCTCGCGCGAGCGGAGCTACCGCGCTGGCAACCCGCAATCACGTACCGAATCTGCTCCTCGAGATCGAAGGAGCGTAAGCGCGCGCTCTCGTCCGTCCCTCGGCCGTTCCCCGCGCGCGACGTCGCGAATCGCTCTCGACGCTCGAGAACGGTCGGAGGGTAATCTGCCGTGCGTGCCTGCGAGCAATCGCGAATCAAAGAAAGTAATCGGATTAACTCGAGGGCGGAATAGCGCGAGCGATTTAATCCACGAACTTGGGATGGAATTTGCGCCGTCGCGTCGCTCGCATCGGCTGATCGCGCGTGCGCTCTCTCTCTCTCTCTCTCTCTCTCTCTCTCTCTCTCTTCGGCCGGCGGGGGGGAAGGGGCTGCTGCTTGAGGCCGGGGATTGCGATTTCGTCCGTCGGACGCGCGGACACGTCGCTGAGATGAAAAACAAAGGGGTGCCGTTGCAGAACACGAGCCGACCGATCCGTTAGCTCGAGTCGCGTGGTAAAACCGTTAAACAGTTATTTCACGACGATTCAGCTGCCGCGACGAGTGGATCAAAGCGGCCATGAGACGAAGGGCGCGAGAGTCTCTCTCGCTGAGAGAGACTCTCGCTTGAATTTATTTCGCTCGACAGGCACGACGAGTGATATGAGCGTTTATCGGACTGATCGTAGAGAAACTTTGAGCAACGCTCTGCGTGTTTCCAGCGGGAGTAAAAAGCGCGTAGCGCGATTCGCATTTCGATGAGCGCGCAAGTCTGACGCTCTTAGTAACAGGTAAGGAACAAAGTCGCGGGAGGGGGTCCGCCGTCATATCGGCGAACGAGCGTAATCCGCTTGGACGGAGGTCCGTCCAAGTCGACGTCTCGTCGTCGCGCCGTCGTTTGCGAGACAATTTTCGACGTTCGTCATCGCGCGACGTGTCAACCGTGAATATCCCCACGTTGCGCCCGCGCTCTCAGTCCGGCGCGATTCGCCGCTGACGTTATTTCCGATCTCCGGTTCCCTCGCGCGCGCGCGCGCGCGCGCGTCGATACCTCTCTTTCCGCTGGAGTACGTGTCAGCCGTACGTGAGAGTGACAGCGACCGCCAGCGGGAATCGCGCGCGCGCGCGACGGGAGGAAGAAAAAAGCTTAGCCTCGACGCCGCGAGTCTCCATTGTCGGGAAGCGTTGGGTTGTTCCCGCGTCCCCTCGCTGGGCCCTCTCTATCTCTCTCCCTGTCCTCCACCCTCCTCTTCCTCCCTCTCTCTCTCTCTCTCTCTCTCTCTCTCTCTCTCTCTCTCTCTCTTTCCATTGACAGTTCGAACAGAGGCAAAGTGTCGACGGTGGGCCGGGGGTTCGTCGATTCGAATCTCGTACTCGAACGCGGACTCCATTCACGCCGGCATAATAGTGGCAGAACGCACGGGAGAATCGAGGGGAACGGGGCCCAGAGAGAGCGAGAGAGCGAGAGAGCGAGAGAGAGCGAGAGAGAGCGAGATAGAGAGAGAGAGAGAGAGAGAGAGAGACGGAAGGGGAGGGAGATAGAATCCGGCGCTCGTCATGACAGCGAGTTCGCGTGTGAGAAGAGCGCGTCCTGTGGGACACAGCACGTCGCGCTATGCTCTACTCGCTCTATGAAGCCGAGAGCTGACGGTCTCTAGTACGCTGCAGAGAGCGAGGGGCGTCGGTGACGCCCGTCGCGTTGACGCGTAAGCGGAAATATACGTCGATATTCCTCCTCCTCTGTCGTTGTCCTCGCTTTCTCTCTCTCTCTCTCTCTCTCTCTCTCTCTCTCTCTCTCTCTCCCCCTCTCTCCCTCTCTCTGTCTCGCCAAACTCTCCATTAGCGGCCACAATAGCGGCCCGCCGAATATTATATGCGCGGAATGCCTCGTCCGTTTTCGAGATACACTCGGCCGTCGAGCGACAGCCGCGTTTATTTTGCATACTGGACCATTGTCCGCGTGTCACGGAATTCTCCAGCGTGTCGCCTAACACGCGTAATTTTCGCATATCTCGCACACGAAATTTAGTTGATCGCGCGCGACCTGTCAGAAGTCTCGTTGCGCAATCGAGAACGAGACGCGAACGAGGCGCGCTCCCCTTTCCGAAGAACAGTCCATCTAAACGACAGAGTCCGTAGAATAGAATCCCATTGTCGCGGGGAATTTAATTTTCCGCGGGATTAATCCTCGCGCGATCGTCGAGAGATCGCGAGAGTGAAAAATGACTCTCTCTCTCTCTTTCTCTCTCTCTCTCTCTCTCTCTCTCTCTCTCTCTCTCGTGTCGCGCGATTCTCATCACGCCCCGGCGTGTCGTCTCGGCGGCGAATCTCTCTCTCTCGGCGTGTGTTGCTCGTCATTGCGCGACATTGCAACGTCAGTTAGCGCGCGCGAGAGATGCGAGTTGAAATCCGCGAGTTCATCGCCCCGCCGCGAGATATCCGAGGAAGTAGGCTGATGGACGCGCTCATAGCACTCGTTACCACGCGAGTGCGGTTCCACCGCACGCTTGATCGTCGATGTACGCGAGATTCGCGACATCGCCCGCCCTCTCGCACGCTCGCTCGCTCGCCCGCGCGTGCACGCTCTTCATTTCCCGGGCTCGAAGGGACGAGAGAATCGAGAGGCTCCTCCTTTCTCTTTCTCTCATCCGCAAAGGGCGAGACGCACTCCGTCCGGGCGCGCTCGCGCAAACGGCACAAAGTGGACGTTCTTGAAAAGATAATGGCGCGGGCCATGCGTGAATGTAAGTGAAGTCGCTGGAAAGCGTGTCGTGCATTGTCCGGCGTATTACGCATTCCCTGTGTCCCGCCCTTAGGAAAAAAAGCCGGCCGGAGCGCGGCCTTCGTAAGGCAGCAAGGTGTGTACACGGCGGAAGATCGCTCGCGTCCGCCTCTCTGCTGTGATGCGAGTTTTGTGTTTACATCGTAATAACTGTGAGGGAGGGAGAGAGAGAGAGAGAGAGAGAGAGAGAGAGAGGGGGGGCTGGATGCAAGCGCCGGGACCGGACGTAAGGTGAATGAATAGAACGCGCGCGGGAATGGAGGAGACTCGCGGAGTTAATTCCGTCCGAAATCCGCACACGGCGTATCGGCGTAAATACGGTATAAGCCGCTGATGAGTCCCGCCCTTCTCTCTTCCTACGCGAAAAAAGCCATTTTACAAACGTCCAATGACACGACCAATTTGCGCAGTTTGGTTGGTACAATTGCAAAATCGCCTCCGCACCGCGCGCGCCTGGCAAATCGCGCGGCTTCGAGTCGCACCCCGCGGCGCGTTTTCATCAAGCCGAGTGGCTTCGCGTTCGAAGAACGAGGACGTGAATTAATTTTCCAGGATAATCGGCAGAGCACCGAGTTGCAATCTTCAGATGCACGCACGCCGGAGATTCGGCGAGCGAGGGGCGCGGTCGGCGGGAGGGGGGGAGGGAGAGGGGGCTGCCTGCCTGGACCCGGCCTCTGCGCGCGAGGGCGCACTTTCGCACCCGCGCGCGCTTTATGGACGCTTTATCGGCCCTCGACTTTTGTGTCAACATTTTTTCCAGCTCGTGCGCGCAGATAGACGCGGAAGATTAAGCGTGATTTACGCTAACCAACGTTGGCGCGCCCGTCATTACGCGGACGTATTAACGCCGCGCTCCCGGCTGCCGTTCCGCTCATTCATTCATTCATTCATTCGCTCGTTCTCTCGCTCGTTCTCTCGTTCGCTCGTTCGTTCGTTCGTTTGTTCGTTCGTTCGCTGCGCGAACATGCTGAAAACAAAGTGTTCTGGGCTATAGAAAATTATCCGACATTCGTGGCGCTCCGGTTATCGGGACGACCGGCGCGCGTTCCCGGTGTGTTCCTTAGTAATAACGGCTTCGCTTGGTATTAGTAGAGAGAGAGAGAGAGAGAGAGAGAGAGAGAGAGAGAGAGAGAGAGAGAGAGAGAGAGAGGAGAGAGGACGAGAGAGGGCGAGAGGGGGGAGAGAGAGAGAGAGAGAGAGAGAGAGAGTCGCAAGAGACATTGGCGCATTATTCCTCGGTCGTGCACGCTCCACGGATTCGCGGGACTTCCGGGACGGACAAAGCCGCGCCGGGGGTGGATGGTGCGGGCGCCCTCGCGCTCGCGCGCGTGCGGGGGTGGCGGAAAGGCAAGTAGTTTGCGAGAGAAGCTTTCTTTGCTAGGGTCAATTTGCACGGAGCAGGCGACAGCGACGAGGTCGAAGGACGACGGGGAGGAGGGCAGGAGGGCAGAGACGGGCGACTCGCCGGCGCTTTCTTCGGACGTCGTATTCCTCCGCAGCCGCGCGTTCTCTTTTCTTTTACCCGTTAAAAGCCCCCTTTAGCCAGTTCCTCACTCTCGCGCACCGATACCGAGAGAGTGTGTTCTCTCTCGTTCTCTCTTCCTCCCTCCCTCCCTCCCTCCCTCCCTCCTTCCCTCCCTCTGGCTGCGCCTTCCTTCGCTCCCACCCTCTTTCTCTCCTGGGGGTTAAAAGCCCTCGTGTTGCGCGCGGTTGTGATAATTGAGTGTCCGTCCGTAGTTCTATGGTAATTAATCGGCCGACGAGAATGCCCTGATGGCTCGTCCAAGTAGCTCGACGCTGCTGCAATTGCAGCAGCAGCAGAGTCTGCGGCTCGCGGCCTCGCGGCCGCCAGCCGAGCTGGTCAACGCGCTGGAGAAGACGCGCTCGAAAATGTTGATCCTCCTGACCGGAGGCTGCCCCGCGAGCAGTCCGCGTTACCTTAATTACGAGCGGCGCGGCTGCGCGCTTGTTGAGAGCGGACGTATCCTCTGCCGGGCACTCGAGGAGCACAACAAGCGCGGATGAGAGACATTTAAACGGAGAAGCCTCGCTCCTCGGCCGATAATCCGAGCAAAGTGAAGCTTCTGCCTCGGCGGGGGATGATTCAGCTCCGGCTCGAGCTCCGCTCGGTGGAAACGCTCCGTTTTCGCCGCGGAGGTCGAAAAATCGCTCACAGGTCGGGACAAAGAACGTCAGGGCGCGTCGACCGTCGACCGTCGACGGATCAGCGTTTCATTAGCATAGCGCTGACGCCCATGTAGCGCTTGTATCAGCTTTCAAATCGGACGCGCGTTTGCCGAATCGGGCGCTGCGTGTCGCGCTGCGTAACTCTCATCCAGGCCGCGCCGGGCCTGGACGTCGCCGGCCAACGGAACGAAATTTGCCGGCGTAATTCCGAAGAATGGCCGCGCGTATTTGCGCTGCTCGACTACGAAATTTCAATTACACGTGTAGCCGGTCTGATTCGATTGTCCGGGCCGGGCTTGATTACCGATTCGATTGTTGCGTCGAACGCGCCGTAGGAATTCGTTTCTATTTGCACTAGCGAGCGAACGAGCGGCACAAGCGGCGGAATCTATTATGCAAAACGATTCCCCGCGCTAGTCTGCTAGGCCTCCTCCTTTCCGTGTGTCGGGCGCCGCCCGACAGCCCTGGGAAAATTCCGCACGGGGCAATTTCTCTTCGTCTCTCGTTTACACGTCCTTCCTCCGTCTGTCTCGTGCCTGCCTCCTCCCGTTCCCCTTCCCTCCCGCCGCCAGCCGGTGTCTTCTTCGTTCGCTCGCGATCTCCATCGTCGCGGCGCATAAGCGGCCGTAATGCGGTAACTCCGCAGTTGGCGGCTGGGAGAGAAGGAATTCGTAGGGATGCGAACAACTGCCGTTGGCCGTCCCCTCCTCCCTCGGAGGGTCATTAAGGTCGCTCCGCGATAATTACGCGTCAGCCGTGACTCCGTTTCGGCAGGTAAAAAGAGAGAGAGAGAGAGAGAGAGAGAGAGAGCCGCCTGGGCGTAACCGCGGAATTACTCCGATAGACTCCGCGGTCTTGGCGGCCGCGCCGCGCTTCATTAGCAAATTGAAGTAACAAACGAGCGCGCGCGCGTATGAAAGTTTGTTCGTTCGTTCGTTCGTTCGTTCGTTCGTTCGTTCGTTCGATCGATCGATCGTTAAAACAAGGCTGGCTAACAAGGATGTTAGAGCCGCGCGTCGGTGTCTGAGAAGCCACCTCCGTTGTTTGGTTTTTGCTTTTAATCTACATCTTTTCATCGTCCGATGATAATGAAATGGACGATCTCGCGGAGATCCAGACCCGCGTCCGACGATCGTTGTCGGACATCTATCGAGGCTCGTGAAAATCAGGTCTGCTTTATCGTCCATCGGTGACCTCTCCTCCTCCGAGACCTGCCAAGACCGGTTCTCCTCGGTACACCTCGAAGCTGCTCGATCCCACGTTCGGCCGCGCCAGCACCTGCCGGTGCGACGGCTGCAATACCTGCGGGGTCGCTCCGGCGGCTGCGGCGAGCGACGACTCGCCGGGGAAAGCGCGGGAGGGCACACGACCGCAGGAGGACGGAAAGGAGCGAACAAGTAACTTCGAACAGCGCTTCGAAGTCCACGTTGGGTCAAACCAGATTCCGAGTTAATTGTTCCCCGGCAGTCGATAGCAAGAGCGGGCGGATCATCTCGGTATCTGTCGGGGCGAGGATCTGCGGCAGGACTCGCGAAATACCTCCGTGCGGATTCACCTCCGGCGGCGTTGAATGATCCGGCGGAGGGGACGATCCTCCTGAACAAACGCTCTGCCGCACGCTCGAAACTTCACTTCCGACGTGAATCGTGCCTTCCGCCGTGTCGCGATCGAAGCGGACGACACACGCGTCTCGGATCACGAATTATTTCTCTGGAAATGGTGGGGAGAAAGGGCGAGAGCGAGCTTTCACGGAAACGTCAAATTTCTCTCTCTCTCTCTCTCTCTCTCTTTCTCGGATCGCCCGTAAAGATGTCAAGTGTTCTTCCAATTTGAGCAATCAAAACGCGCGTCTCTGCCGGGCGCGCGCGCGCGCGCGCGCTGCGCTGAATGGGCAAGAGAGATGAAGAAGGCGATGATGCAAGAGCACTCGCCGCCTCCTTTTTTCAACGATTAGTTCCGGAGCGGCGGAAAGTTGAACGCCTGCGGCGGTAAGAGCGAACGAAGAGAGACGCCGCGCCGCCTCTCTTTCCCCGTGCGACACGAATCAACGGAACCGCATTGTGCAGGATCCACCGTCTCACCGCGAAACCGCAGGATACGCGGGCCCATTTCCGAAATAGTATCAGCTCCGCGTAACTGTTCTTCGTGTGTCACGGAAGCGCGCGCATGCCGCATGCGGAATTCCCCTTCGTTCCTTCCGGGACCTTCGCCCGGCGATCGGGCCCGCACGGAGATCGCTCGCGTTTCTTCTTCTACGCGTTCAACGCGCGCAGACGGATCTGCGCCAGTTCTGACATCAGACATGACACGAGGTTTGATCGAAAAGTTTGAAGGAGAATTTTGAAATTGCGCGCGCTGTATCCTGTCTATTCAGTTGATTCTTTGTTGTGTGTTGGTAGCACTACCAGTGACGTACCGGTGTCGATTTTCAGGCAGCTGCGACGCTTTAGTTTGTGTTTGGCGAGCGAATGAGCAAGACGTACTTCTCAGTGTGTTTGGCGATTTTCTCGTGTTTGGCGAAATCAGTCGGATCAGAGAGCGTACATACCGCTTTGCTTATCCAACAGTTCTTGGCGAAACACAACACCGTTGTGATGCCGCAACCGCCTTTATTCTCCAGACATGGCTCCCTCTGTGACTTTTTCCCTTTTTCCTAAACTCCCGAAAGGACACTCAAAGGACAATGTTTTTCGACAACGATAGATGAGATAAAGGCGAAATCGCAGATCCAGCTCGAGACGATACGACTAAAGAGGCGTGTTCCACCAGTGTTTCTCAAACTGGAAACCACGCTGGCACAAGTGTATAATATCACAGGCGGACTACTTTGAAGGAGATGGGATAAACATTGAAGATTAAATAAATACTTTCCGAGAAAATTAAACATTCCCGTTACTTTCTGATCAAACCTCGTATATACGCGGGGCAGAAACCATCGCCCATGGCGAAGCGGCTCTCGCGAGTGCCGCCTCCACCGGCGAGAAAGGATGCCGCGATGATGAATTCGCGCGCGCGCGCGCGCGCGCGGGACCGAGTCTCCGGTCCGGTCTCGAGACCGCGTCATCGCACGTTGTCATCGATCTATCGGACCGACCGCGGCCGTTGGGCGGAAGTCGTCGGCGAGCCTGCGAAGGCATCATAGCGGAATTCAAGGAGCGCAGGAGAGCTGCCCGGCAGCTCGCGGGAGCGCAGCGGCATCATGAGCGCTTTCTGATGGTGTGATCTACAGACGATCTGGCAACAACGGGCCAAGGAGCAGCGAGATCTCGCGAGGAGCACGGGCCCCCCGCGGGACAAAGACACGACGAGAGGACGAGCGAAACAAAGAGCCGCGTAGGGCCCCAGCGGCGGCGCGAGCGAGACGGCAGGAGGCGCGAGAAAGGCCGGGTGGTGGCGGCGGCGGCGGCGGTGGCGGCGGGCGGAGAGAGAGAAGCGAAAACGAGGGAAGGGGAGAGGGAGAGAGAGAGGGGGTGGGAGAGCACGAGAACGAGCGACCAGGCCCCTCTAAGAATGTCGGAGGAGCAGCATAACCGAGCGAGGGCCCGGTCCAGCGCTCGTAAAACCTGTTCTGCACTCGCGGGCCCACCGGCCAGAACTTTCCCGAAGGTTTTCCGTTTTTCACGCGTGCGTTCGGGTCGCCGCCGCTGCCGCCGCCGCCGTCGCCGCCGTCGCCGCCGTCGCCGCCGCCGCGCCAAGTCACCAGCTGTGTGCTGTGACAGCCAGCAGCCGACGGGTTCGACGTGGAAGAGAAGCCGAGCACTCGGGGCGGCCTGCGCGACGCCGCTCCGCGCTCCGAGACGACGACCCGGCAAGCAGGCAAGAGGAGCGACGCTGGAGCGAGTGGCTCGCGGCGGAACGAGCGTTGCACACACGGTGCAAGCCTCGCAACCGCGCAACCGTGCAACCGTCGCGTCTCTCCGCGTCCACGTGTGTGCTGTATTATACGCCGCTTTCGCGCGCGCTCGCTCGTTCTCTCTCTCTCTCTCTCTCTCTCTCTCTCTCTCTCTTTCTCTCTCTCAAGAGAGAGAGAGAGAGAGAGAGAGAGAGAGAAGTCGCCTGAGCCCTGCGCGGAGGTGAGTGTCGCCCGTCTCGCTATCGACCCGTCGATCGATCGGCTCGCGCGCGCGCGCGTCAGGGCGATTTTCCGATCAAATCGTCGCCGTCGGGAGCGCGCGCGACGACGGTGTCGTCGTCGTCGTCGTCGTCGTCGATGTGACGCGATGCGCCGATCCGGGCTTGGGAGTCTCTCGCCCGGACACAACTGCTCGACACGAGGAATGTTCACGTGTGGATAATACCGCAGCTATTTAAAGTGCACCGATACACACACACACACACACACACACACACACACACACACACACGTGGTGACCGTGGCCTCGCGTGCGGTCTCGCCTGAGAACGTCATCTGCAATCCTTGGACAGCGTATTCTCGCGACCGCGCGTCAATGAGAACGTGCACTCACGCGAGAAACGGGGCGCACCCTGCGTGCTGTCGAAGTCTCTGCGATGCGGGATAATCCGCCGGGCCATCACCGTCGCTCGCGCGCGCACGCGAGAGAAAGAGAGAGAGAGAGAGAGAGAGAGAGAGAGAGAGAGAGAGAGAGAGAGAGAGGGAGTGCAAACACGAGGATTTAATCTCGAGTAAACTCATCACAATGTCTGGCGCATCGTTACTGTCGAAACTTATCAGCGTTCGGAGGAGGTGGAGGTGGTGGAGGCGGAGGAGAGGAGGACACGACGACGAGCGCATACGTTAAACATAAGAGCGGCCTGGGGTGAAAAGCCGGCAACGATCAATTTGACGCGCGCGCGCGCGTATCGCCGCAGCTACCGCGCTGTCCGAACTGAACGCTAATTAGTTCTTTATGGAATCATCATAGACAGACGTTAGAGCCATCCCTGACGATGACATTTTAATCGAATCACATCGGCCAGAAACGCGATACGATGCGGTGGCGCGGACGCGAGCGCGAGCGCGCGCGCGGCGGGTAAACGACCGCTGATTGCGAGCTCTCGTCTCACGCTTCGCTCTACAATCGACGGCTGATGCGTTCGAAAACTACAAAACCCGTACTAATTAAAAGGGAATCAGGAGACACGCTCGTCATTGGTACTGCCGCCGCCGCAACGTCACGAAATCCCACCTCCCCTCGGCCCCCCTATCTCGTCCCTCGCGCGATCGGCCCGAGCGAGTGTGAGCGCGCGGCCTGGCGCAAATCAAATATTAATAGCGCAATTAGCGCCGATTGTACCTTAATCGGTTTTGTCGCTTTTTCCCAACGCCACCGAATTTCCGCGACACGATGCGACGCGACGCGAACGCGGCGCGGCGCGGCTCGACGCGACGCGAAGCGACCCGACAGTGCGATGTGACGTGGGAGGCGACCGCAAAAAACTCGGCCGGACGCCATCCGCGCGACCGCGTAGCTGTCATCTTCTTGCCGCCTGACGGTCCTATTAATTTCGGATTATCGCAAATTACCGCCGCTGTTCCGCGTTAGGAGATTTTCCCAGCGTCAAGAGCGGGGGAGGTGTGCGATAAGAAACGTGTGATAAATTTCACGTCTCTCTCTCTCTCTCTCTCTCTCTCTCTCCCCCTCTATTTTTCTTTCCGGGACGAAAACGCGCTCCTCGGCTGCACGTTTTTCACGAAATTTCCCGCTGGGTGCGCGGCCGCAAATTTATTCGACGACCCGCGCTCGAATTAATCCCCAATCGATAAATCGTAATTACTCGTCCCTGTCTCCGGCGTTACAGCCAAAGAACCAGCCGTATAGGGTAGGATTCGCGCCCAGGCTCGGCGACGCTAAACACGTCGGTGTTTATTTATAGTGCGACGCGAGAGACAACGGCGACGGTGCGGCGCGGCGCGGCGCGGCGCGGGCGCGGGAGAATCCGTTTCGTTAATTACTCCAGCCGATATTACTTAATTCACTTTTGATTAACGATCGTCCGTACAGGAATAATGGTAACTAGGGCCGTTACCGTCGGGGCGGCGGCAGGTGCCGCTGGGATGTCTGGCGAGGCGGGGTTGGTCGGGATGTCGGGCGTACCGAGGCTGCTGGAGGATCTGGCGCGACTCTCCGAGGATAAAGACTCGGCTGATATCGTGTTTCTGCTGGGGCGCGACGAGACCCCGGTTTACGCCCACAGACTAATACTTCAAGCCAGGTCAGTCTTAACGAGCCATTATTTATGTAAATATTAATTTCGCCTTTATTCTGCCCGCGAAACAAGATCCCTTGCGCGCGCGCGCGTGATGTTTCCGGAAAGTTGCGCCAAGCGACGGCTGAAATATCGGCGAGACGGCCAACTTTGCTAACTCTCGTTCTCGGCAAGATTTATAAGGGGACGTTTCTCTTGTCTCCTCTTGTTTTTTCGTTTTTCCTCCTTCTCTCTCCCTCTCTCTCTCTCTCTCTCTCTCTCCCTCTCTCTCTCTCTCTCTCTGTCTTTTTCCTTTCAGGAAGCGACGCGTACATAACGACGCAATTAGAGAAGTCTCACGCGAGAGACTCGTCGGGTCGAGTCGGAGGATGTAGTGCGCACTCCGGTGGTGCGGTTACTCGCGCCTAAAATTCCCCGCGAATCGACGAGATCGTTCCTGGCACCGCGCGTATAGCATTTCCGCGGATATACACCGCGAGGAATTGGAGCCGTGAGGGACAACGTACGGTTCGGTTACTTCGACAAATGAACAAGCGCGATACCCTCTGGAACGGGATTAATTGTCAATAATGATTTTCGCTACGGCGTACCGTCGCCATTGTGTCGATCAACCTGACGCGCGAGCGCGATTTCCTCGGAGAGTTCGAACGACGCTGAGAGAGGGATAGATGGAGGACGGGAAGAACGCTCGATTTTAATCGTCATGAGAGAGTCGTATCGAGATCGTTTTCGAGGCGCGCGCGCGCGTACGGGGCGGCTTTCGACGCCGGAGGAGACGTTTCATTTTCCTCCCTCCGCCATGTCGTCAAGCGTTGCCAAGCGAACCGGAGCGGTATGTTAAATATCTGTCAAGTAATTCTCCGTGCTGCAAGTTGCTTGAGAGATCTCCGTAGATGGGAGAAAGCTCTGGACAGCTTGCACGCTGACGAAATATCATCGAGAGCCTCGACGACTGCCAATTCCCGATCGGCAAGCAGGAATTCTTAATTAACGTCGTCGTTAATGAGCAGCATTAGCGCTGAAGACGCTGTTTGACTTCCGTCCGAGAGTGAAGAGGGGAAAAGGAGGACAGAGAGAGAGGGAGAGGGAGAGAGGGAGAGAGAGAGAGAGGGGACGGCGAGTGTTTCCCCTCGCGTGAGCCGCGGATAAAACGAACAAAGGAGACACCCGTCTCGTTCTCGCGCGACGCTATCGTGAATATCATCAGAGATCCGGAAAGACGAAAGAAGCAGCGACTTATTGAACTTCCGCGAGCGGCGCGGGGCGCCGGAGTTCGTGCCAGCTATGAATTTTAATTAAAGGCCTGTTACGGCTTATGAAAATAGTTAGCGAAACGCGAGTCGATCGGCTGTTCTAATTAGTTGGACAACGAGAGAAGTACTCTCTTTCCTCCCCCCCCTCCCCCCGCGCTGCTCTCATCACGACGCGTTTCCGCTTCGCCCGCGTCCGCTAGAAGGACGCTCGATTGATATTTAGGAGGGAGGGTAGGACGAGCGAGACTAGCGGCGAGGGAGGAAGAGCGGGAGGAGGGGTTGGCGCATCGCGAGACAAGACGGCGCTAATTGTAAAGTCAATTATGACATTTTCGCGAAACCCTTTAATATCGGGCGCGGAAAGTAGCGGCGGAACCTTTGTCGTCGCGCCGTCATCTCCACCTTCCGCCACTCCCCTCTCTCTTTCCCCTGTCCCTTCCTGTTTCTTCTCTCTCTCTCTCTCCCTCCCGGCTCCGTCTATTTCTCTCACTGCGGGCCGTTCGAACCTCTCCTACGCGAACCTCTCGCAAAATTAAGTTACGCGTGTCCGTGACAGATGTCCGCGGCCGGGACGGACGGACAATGCGTGCCGCCGCACTCAAAACTCTTTGCGACGCTCCCGGCTATTGAAAATCCTGATAAAGAGACGCGCACTCGAGCACTTGTCCGTATCCGCCGGTGAGTGCCGGCGCGCTGGCAAGGCGGAAATAAAATTTCTCAAAGACACATGTGCGGTTTGGCTCATCTTATTAATACGCACCTTTGGCGGAGGATGCAGCGCGGATCTAAAAGAAAGAGCTCACGAATAAGAGCGAGAAGAGCGGAGGACGGCGAAATGAAACAGCTCTCCGCCGATTAGGCGAGACTACTTGGCGATGCGTTTTCGCGGTATTAGATTCGCAAAATTTCGCGAAACGGTGAACTGGCAAGCGCAGGCAACCATCGCCATGGTAGGTAGTAGGGATGGGCGATACAATAGAAAATATCGAGATTTCATATCGATACGTATCGCAAATAAAAATATCGATACATTAAAAATATCGAATAAAAAATATCGATATTACGCTAGGAAAGAGAATTTAGTATCTCTAACAAAAGTATTTAGTTGAGGCATTTTTTAATAGCAACCAAATATCTTGTTTTATGTAACAAAATATTTAGTTGTCTCAAGTAAATATATTTTTCTGCTTTGTTCTCCGGACCAAATGATTTTGTTCTTGGACCTCGTATATAAAAATTAAGCATTTTAGTTATTTTATCCATAAAAATTACATAATAACGAAATATTATTTTACATAAACTAAAATAATGTCCAATGTAATACTATTTTGTCTTTCTGTGCGCTAAAATTTAGATTTTGTTTATTAAGAAAAAATTATTGTATTTTTAACAAAATTCATACAGTTAAAGCTTTTTGATTGCTATAACAAAAGTATTACGTTATACGAACAAACCGTAATCAAACAAGATATTTGTTTACAGGCACTAAACAGTACAGGCACTAAACAGGTGGGCATATTTTAACCAAATTATTTTGTTGTTACAACAAAATTTTTGTTCACGCAGCAATTTTTCCTAGTGTAGTAACATTTTTCCTAGTGTAGTAATATCGATACCACTAATATCCTTATTTTTGACTATGTACCTACTATATATTTATTTATTGATTTATACTTGTTTATACTAAAATCTATTACAATTACCGTTTAGGAATGCGTCAGAAATAGATGTATTCCTAGTCATTTCATAGGAAAAAAGGAAGGAATCCAATTACATTGACGAATTGTTCAACCGTTGTAACCGTTGTATTTTCTGAATGCAGCTTTATATTTAAGTCCGTCTTAAGTTCATGTTTAGATACCATGTAGCCAATGAAATGATCCACACAATATCTGAAGATGAACTTAAGACGATCTTAAATATAAGATCCGACTATGAATACCGGCCTAAATGTTTGCAGATTAAAAATATTATCTGTTTAGTTTCAGCGACATTTTCGTTTAAGACGGAGTACTTTTAACAAATTACATGATATATACGCAAACTCAGAAAGCTTCTTAAATTAGCCGCACTCAGGTTAGCATAAAAATACGCACTTCGAACAAGTGCGCCTAATAACAAAAAGTTACTAGGCACTGGGACGGAGCGAGTGCATGTCAATCGAATTCTCGCCATTAATTTGCAACGATTTGCGACAATTCAAACGCAAACGGAACTGAGAATGGCTGTGATTGGTAGCGCTAGTTCCAAAAGTTTCGGTACGCTAAAATTTTCGTCCAATAGAATACTAATGATTTGTATTGAACTGTATCGGAAGTCCGATACTGCTCTTGAAATATCGACACACAGTAATATTGAAAAGAAAAATATCGATATTTAGATCCAAAAGTATCTAGGATAGGATAGTTTAAAATATCGATACCGTATCGCCCATCCCTAGTAGGTAGCCACGCGTCCGCGGACGATTTTGCGCCGAGTTGCGCGCTGCAGACGAGGCGGCAAGCGACGGCCGAGTTGGTAATTGATAGAAATGTTGCACGGACCTCTCGCGAAACTTCCGCGATTCAGATTAACGTCCGCTATTCTTTCTCATTAGGCGACCGGGTTATTTTTTAATCTCCGCCTCTCAGGCGGTATTTCCCCTGCTGTGTGAAATGGTGGTGTGGTTTACAACATTCCAGTTTATTCGGATAAACATTGTTTCACCATTCGTCGATTTCGCGTGCACACGCGTTCCGCGGTGCTCCCGAGTTTCGAGTTTCACGAGAGCCAGAGAAAGAGAGAGAGAGAGGGGGGGGGAGGGAGGGAGAAAGGTCGAAACTTTTGCTACGTCGGAAACGCTCGACTTAACCGAAGCCGAAGTGCCTGGCCGTATTTTCGCGCTTTTCATCCACTTTAGCCGCCGGTTTCCTCGCACCCGGGCGTTTCGTGTATCCCAGCCAGCCAGGCCGGTCTCGCGCGACGTAACGTTGCGACTTCAAAAGCCGCCCCCGGCCGGCTGCGCACCCTTTGACACAATTCTTTTTGATTCCATTGAAGGCGCCGATGTGCTTTGCGCGATCGCGCACGGCACACTTCGTCGCGCCGTTCAGGCGTCTTAAATCCTTTTCTCGTCTCTCGAATCTCGCCAACCGGCCATCTATCGCGACGTTGCGCTTTGTGCACGCGTTTTGCCGGAACAAGTATGATGAACATAACGGACGATGCGATGTATATACCAAGCTTTCCAAAAGTAACGGACCCCCCCCCTCCCCTATCTCAGAATCCATGCATTATAGGAAAAAATGACCCCAACAAAAGTTTTAGGGTTTATAAAGTTCTGTTTTTTTGGGACCTCAAACTTTTTGTGACCTTTTTGTGACCTTGACCTCGACCTTGAAGGTTATTTGAAAGTAAACTTACGTTTTTTAAATGGGAACCTCTATCTTTTATTACACCGTTTTCTTCTACCAATTAATTTGAATAACTTTTGTCTAAAACATTTTTTTTATTTGCTTAATATTTTTTAAGATATTTGAGGAAAACTTGATAACTTTTTCAATATTTAACTTACGCGATATCTCGCTACCTATTTGTCGGAAGAAAAAGTAATACTAGACTTTCTTGCTTTATTTAGTCTCAAGAATATATTGTTACAATAGTGCCCTGATTTTTGTTAATTTGATGATTTTGAAATTTCCAAAAGTCGGTAAGTTAACGAAAGTCAGAGCGCTATTATAACAATATATTTTTGAGATTAAATAGAGCAGAAAAGTTTAGTACCACTTTTTCTTCCGACAAATAGTTAGCGAGATGTCGTAAGTTAAATATTGAAAAAGTTATCAAGTTTTCTTCAAATATCTCAAAAAATATTAGGCAAATAAAAAAATGTTTTAGATAAAAGTTGTTCAAATTAATTGGTAGGAAAAAAGCAGTGTAATACAAATAGGGGTTCCAATTTTAAAAACGCAAGTTGACCTTTAAATGACTTTCAAGGTTGAGGTCGAGGTCAAATTTGAGGTCACAAAAGAACAGAACTTTATGAACCCTAAAACTATTGTTGGAGTAATTTTTTCCTATAATGCATAGATTCTGAAATAGGGGGAGGTCCGTTACTTTTAAAAAACTTGATATAATTCGTATTAGATTGAGGAGAGGAGAGAGAGAGAGAGAGAGAGAGAATATTCATTATGCGATTAAAATTACCGTTCCTCGGGCTATAATTTGATCATCGAGCGAGCCGAGATAATCAACCCTTCTCATTTTGTCTCGTGCCTTTAATAATAATCACGTCGAATTGATACCTAAACGCGTTGTAGTAAATGCGTTGTAGTGTGTGCGCGCGTGAGGGAGAATCGAGAACAATTGGTACTAATAAATGTAGCAAAGAGTCCATTCGAATCTCCCGGGGCTCCGCGGAGCTGGAAAATGATCGCGGCGATCTTTCATAAAGAGAACTCGCTCGCGCGACGAGTGCTCGCGGAATAACGGACGCGGACGATAAACTTAAATAATACAAGGAAAATAATAGCCGAGGGCTGTTAACGGATTTATCTCACCGGCCGTCGTTACTGGAAGTACGAATTATCATGCACCACTCTCTTTTTTCTTTCTTCTTTCCTTTCTTTCCACGGCCGTCTGGCGAAACTAATTAACGTCGCTAAGACTACGCGGAATAAAAACGAAGCCCGGCCGAGTCGATTGAGAAACGAATCAATTTGCGTTCGCCGAGTCGACCGCGCCGGCTCACTTGCGCCCCCGCCCCTTTTCTTTCTCGTTGCTGGAATAACACTCCCCCCTTCCCGCTCCCACCCCCGCCCCCGGTCGCGGAAAATTCAATTTCCCTCCGATACATTCGCGTGGTCAATGGGTTGGACCGCTTGAACGTCGTGTATTTTTCCGGGTACGTGTATTTTTCCCTTCGACGTCTCACTTAATTATACATTGCTCGCGCGCGAGAAAAGGGGAGGGGACGAGAAAGAAGAGGAGAACAAAGGACACGAAGAAAAGAGACACTGAGACTAGGGGCTCGCTTCTGCTTGAGTTCCAAGATCGTCCGACGGGTGACTTGATCCGCGGCGGCAAACACGTTCATATTTCAGCTGATTACTCTTATATTTAGCCCCTGCCCCCTCCCGACCGCCGCGGGGTACTGTTCAACTGAATTCTATTGATTCGATTCTCTGATTGTTTCGAGCACGTTCCACGTCAGTATTTGAAATCGAGTCAACTGCGAGGCTCTCAGAGCGCGACGGCGAAATGGACACTCGATATTCCGTTTTCCGGTCAGATTAATCGCACCGCGAAATTACTGCGTTCCCGTTACGTAACGTTACGCGAATCTCCGGCCGAAGTTTTCCCCGAGAATTACCTCGTGTATATTTATAGCAATTAGAACGAATGGTTACACGCAGGGCAGATTAGTGTCTTACTACGTGCGCGCGCACACCTTCGCCTTTATTACGCCACCGGCGGAATTCAAAGGGTCCGGGAATCGAACGGGCCTTAATGGGTCACGAGGGGCCCCTCTCGATCCGCGCGTTCTCGTTCTCGCTATCTCGCGACCAGCATGCCACGGCGCGCGGAAGGGTATGCGCGAGGGTGCTTCTGAAGGTTGCCATTAATTTCCAAGGGATAGGAGTAGCGCGCCCCAGCCGCTCGTAGCTGGGTTTCGTGTGTCCCTGCTGCCTCGTGACGAAGTCAATTAAGCTCTTGCGTAATGAGAAATACCGCGAGAAAGTAGTAGCGTAAGCAACAACAACTACGACGCGCCGACGACGACGACGACGACGACGACGACGTGCTCGTGTCTTGTTTGTCTCTTTGAGGGAGGAGAGAGAAAGAGCGAAGGAAAGGGAGAGACGCGGGAAGAGAAAAGGAGAGTGCGTGAAGTAACCGATCGCGGGCAAGAGTCCCGGCGATCGTTGCACGGCAGCGTGTAGAGACCGTAGACATGGGAATATAAGGACAAAGTATAAGTCATAAGACGTAGGAATATAGAGACAGAGCATAGAGCTGCGGGGTGATAACCATTGCGGGACGGTGCGACGAGATAAACTGTGCCTAAATCTAATTGGTGGTTGTGCCGTATTGTGTAAGTATTTGATACATACATAGATGTGTATGAAGTTGTGTGCGAGTGAAATTATGAAAAAAGAGACACATACATAACCTCTGCAAAATACTGTCGGTGTTATCATTTTGTTGCATTTACTATTTGCCAGTGACAGCCAAGTCGCTCTGCATCACACGCTCTGAATATGCGCGCTATTGTAGCCAATGAAACTTAGGCACAGTCGCCCCCCGCATTTCAGCACAACTCCCCTCGCCTATCTTACGGGCTTATGCTCCTCTGTCCCTATATTCCTACGTCTATGGTACAAGCCCGTAAGACAGGCGAGGAGAGGAGTGCTGCGCTGAAATGCGGGGGGCGACTAAGTGTCCAAGTTTCATTGGCCGCGTTCAGTAGAACAAAGTGATCAGAGAGCGCTTAGTGATTATTGTCTGTGACTGGAGCATTCTTTTAGATTCTTCATAGACCTAGAAGTATTTGCCAATCAGGAGCGAGATTCAGTGGAAAATCTAGTAATGTTGTCCAACTGTTGAGTCTGCTGAATGCAGCCATCGGCTACAGTAGCGCGCATATTCAAATACGTGCACTATTTGGAATATGTGATGGGAGATTTAAGATATCGGCCCACAAATTGCGGCTGGTATTACTTTTTGGAACGCTAAACATAAATATTTATATTATGTTAAAAAACTTTTTTAAAAATTGAATACAATTATTTTACAGTACATGCAATCTCGTACCTGTGAAAGGTAATTTTTCAATTTTTCTCCACGTTGTTGGTTTTTTTTCCAATTTTGGCTGTCGGACCTGTTCTTGCACTTTGGAACACAACACTGCACCATTCTATTACTTGTATTTATCTTTTCTTATACGACACCGACAGTTACACTGACAGTATTATTTTGCAGAGGTTATGCAGAGGTTATGTGTCTTTTTTTTTTTTTTCATAATTTCACTCACACACAACTTCATACACATCTATGTATGTATCAAATACTAACACACGGCACAACCACCAATTAGATTTAGGCACAGTTTACCTCGTCGCACTGGTTCCCGCAATGGTTATCCCCCCCGCAACTCTATGCTCTGTCCCTATATTGCTATGTCTATGGTAAAGACGTGTCTTCGTTTCGAAATGTCATCATGTTGCAGGTGCAAGAACTTCACGGTGCCGAAGAGGATAGGCACGGCTGGAAATCCAACGCCGGTGCGAATGTCGCACGCGCATCCGGATACGTTTCGCCAGTTTATTCACTACATCTACACCGGCAAGGTGAGTGTCGGTCGCGCTATCCGATAACTCTCTTTCCCTCTGTGCAGTCAGCAGTCGGCGGTGATTTTCCTCTGTGTGCTTTTGCCGCACTCTCTCTCTCTCTCTCTCTCTCTCTCTCTCTCTCTCTCTCTCTCACTCTCTCTCTCTCTCTCTCTCTCTCTCTCTCTCTCTCTCTCACTCTCTCTCTCTCTCTCTCTCTCTCTCTCTCTCTCTCTCTCGGTGTATCTTCGTCCGCCTCATGTGACGAGTTATTCGCGAGCGTTGAGAAATTGATAGACTTCAACGCACGGAGAGAGGTCGATGTCTCTCTCCTTTCCCTGATTTACTATGTTTGCGAATTGCTCTTTTAAATGTTGAAAAGAAAATGTCTGAAATGTTGAATGTGTTAGATGTAAGTTGGTATATCTCATGTCATAAACGGGGGCGATGTTGCGGTGAGAGAAAAAATTCCTTGAAAAAAAAAGCCCAGTTCGAAACGATTCGAATGAGCTGAAGGAGCAAGGAATCGCGAAGTTTTGGTGGATTAACGTGGCTTTACTTTTCTTTGTTTCTCCATCTCTTCCGCCATAAGCTCACGTCGTTGTGTTATGTCTCAAACGACCAAACTTCGCACAGAATCTCGTGCGCAATTTCTTGTCCGTTGTACCAATTACGTACAATGTATACCTAATTTTACATGGCACCCATAAATTCTGCCTTGACTGATGACAGATAATGCTGCAAGACAGCGCGATTTTCGAGATGTTGGGCTTGGCGCAGGAACTCGGTCTCGACGAGCTCTGGCGAAGTTGCGAGGAACACGTGTCGGCCACTCTAAGTCCTGGCAACGCGTGTGCGCTTCTAACTGCCGCTTTAGAGGCACAGGATCGCGTTCCGGGTAAGTCTCACGTTGCTAATTTCCGACGTTAATTTCAAAAGGTGATTTCTACGTTGTCGATCGAGTATTTTGATATTTGTTTTTAAAGAATTTTTTCGGAGAAGCGACTTTACTCACGATTACAAAGGCAGAGCGCGCTTTTATCGACCGCTTTGAAGCTTGTCGCTTGCACGTTCTCGGCAGCACGTTACGGCGGCTTTAGTATGTTGGTAATATGACCAATCTGTGTAACCATGTTCAGCTAAAGTCCCTATCAGCATGTCGGAATTTCTATTCTTTTTTCCACCTGTAATGGCCACGATTTAGGAGCACTGTATCGAACGGATGCGATGCAACGTGTATTATTCGTACGTTCTCACGGAGGAGAATGCTGCCGTAGAAAGTGTCCATGCAAACCAGCCCAGTTCTGGTAAATTTTGAGAGTGTATGCCGGCATGAGAGTCACTAGATCATTAGCCGGACAGCGTTGGTAGCACTAGCAGACGCCATATTGGCGTCTAAACGTCGTGCGAAACCACGCTGCTTGTCGCTGTTAATTACCGTCAGGACCAATTTTCCACGTACCGCCACGAAAATGTCGTACAAGGGTCCGCAAAAAGTCCAGAAGGTGATGGTCCAGCCCATCAACCTCATATTCCGCTACCTGCAAAACCGCTCGCGCGTCCAAGTCTGGCTGTTTGAGAACGTGAACCTGCGAATCGAGGGGCACATCGTCGGCTTCGACGAGTACATGAACCTGGTGCTGGACGACGCCGAGGAGTACTATCAGAAGACGAAGGTCAGGAAACCCCTGGGACGGATCATGCTGAAGGGCGACAACATCACGCTGATACAGAACACGAATCCCGGAGTCAACTAATCATGGTGGTGTAACCTCAAACACAACCTCAACCCGAGCCCATTCGAAGCTGTATGAAAATTTGGATAACTTAGGGATATCGTCGAGTGTTCTTGGATTTCTCGGAGAGAATGAACCGCGTGGCTGATGAACGGGATACGTTTGTCCTAGTTTTAATTAATTTCTACCGAGAGCGTAGCGTGTGACCACTTTTGACGAGCATATTTGCATTGTAATATAATAATAATAAGAATAATATACATACGTGATAACAACTTTCGAATTAATGCTAAATTGAAGATGTATGCATTGTGATTGGTTGGTTAGGCAATCCAAAGTTGCTTATTTTTGTTTTGTATTGTGAGACAGTTCTTCTTGTAAACATCCACCCTGATGAATGTGTAACCGTGCGAAGTTACAGAGGATAAATAGGATGTACATAAGCGGTCATTAAATAATTTCATGCTTCAACCTATGCTCATTTACTCTTGCGCCGAGAATGATGTCAATAACAAATGACAAATACTTGAATCTAATCAGATGACAGATGGAGAAATTAATTAAACACACGCATACTCTTTTTGGTGTGCGAACGATTGATCTTTCTCAAGTAAGTGTGTACGCGAGTACACACACTCACACACAGGATCTGTTCTTTTTTGACAAACTTTTCAACTACGTTAATGCAATAAATTAGAATAAGAGAAAATATATCTGCTTTGCTCCAACTTATTGCGCTAGTTCTAAAGTCCTTCAAGCAAGAACAGATCTATAGTCAAACATCTTGCTTCAGATTCGACATCTTGTCAGTGATCTCGTTACCTTGTTACGGCACTTGTCAACGGTCAAAATTAACGACCGCATTTACACGCTGATGTCGCTTCACATTGGATCATTTTCTCTTCTTTTCAGAATATTCCGACTACGAGATGAAGTTTGTCAAGCTCGATCAAAGCTCCACTCTCTCGTCTTTTGATAATATCACGTTTTCACGGCGGATTACGGATGCGAATAGTCGAGTTCTAATTTCCAATAATGCTGGCGAGAACGGCTTCCTAGGCTTAAGTCTGTTCCCTTCTTCTTTCACCTATCGAGTCCATTTGTGTGCTCCAGCAGGGAAAGTCGCGTGCTCATCGTTCATCGAGCGGTGCTTCGCCTTTATCGGTGAGAACGCCTTGGACACGGTAAAAACAACGGCGTTTTGCACTCTGCCGAAGGACGCTCTGGTTAAACTGATATCCTCGGATTACCTCGCTCTGGAGGAGGAGGATGTGTGGCGCGCGGTCCTCAATTGGGCAAAGTATCAGGTTCGTGCTCACCTAGGAAGCCCCGTTACCGTCTTCCCGAGCATGTTTCCGCTTCTTCAGGCTGTCCCGCCGCGAGAAAGAGAAAGAGAAAATCAATGGGGGCGAGGGGGGAGGGGAGAAAGATCCACGAAAAAGCGACGCTTCTTAGCATTTTTAATCGCCACTGCTTGGTCCACAACCTGCACGCCCTCGTTCGACAGAGTCGAACCTCTCGCTCACACGGGGTGTATAGTCGTGAGTTGTACGCACGTAGCGCATTAAACACCGGCGATTAATCGTACGCTCCCAGGCAGGTGTAACGCAGCCCACGCAACATTGGACCGAGGAGGAGCGCGTGCGGGTGTGCCAGCATCTGTCCGGCGTGATACACCACGTAAGGCTGTTGCTGATCGACAGTCAGGTGTTCGCGGAGGAGGTAGAGCCGACCGGCGCGGTGCCGATCGAGTTGTCCTTGGAGAGGTACGAATTTTTCAATGCCGATCGATGTTCGAGCGACTCAGAATTTCTAAGGTACGATCTAGCGGGACGGCACTCACCGTCGCGCGCGGGTACCCTTCGATCTCGACGATTGCTTTAGGTATAGGTATGCCGCCCTGCCGAACAAGTTTGCGGAGATCTGCACGGACAAGCGACTGCAGCCGCGGGTCAGCCCGTTCCTCTTCCCGGGCTCGCAGATCCTCTCCAGGGACAAGATGGGCTCGCAGCGGCTGCTGAACCAGTGGTACGGCGTGGCCAAGCAGAGCTGGCGGCTCATCTATCGGTGGGTCTCCTGTGTGTGGCCATCTTGTGTGGCTACCAAACTGTCGAGAACGATTCTGTCCTCGAACATTAAACTTACAATTTTACGTGTTATTTTGCGTACGTAATTCTCTCGTACTCTTACTCGATCGTACGATTTTATTGTACTAAATCGTATACTCGAAGGAAAATACGTTTGAGGCAGTTGAGGTGAGACAAGCTACAAGCTCGTATAGATCAGGATAAAGTCGTCGACGTAGGATATGTCATGTTTGCCGAATTGTAGTGACGACTCGCAATCTGTCGTTTTCAGGGCGTCCAGCCACGGATACTCGGCGGCGTCGTTTCACCGCCATTGCGACAACATCAGCCCGACGTACGTGATAGTGCTGGTGGGTGTGTACGCTCATGTTTCTCGCTCGTCATGACGAGCGATCGCTCGAGAGAAAGAGAGAGAGAGAGAGAGAAAGCGGTGGGAGGTGTGAGATTCCGGTAGAAGTACGCTCTGTCGCTCTGCTTTTAGGGGATGCGCGGCGAGATATGCGGTGGCTTCAGCGACAGTCCATGGAGCAAGCCGGCGAAGGCGCACTATGTCTCCTCGGAGAAGGCCTTCCTGTTCACGTTGGCGAACAACGAGGACGTGCCGCCGACCAAGTTCGACATCGTGAAGAAGTCGTTCGCGACCTGTCACCACCCCGAGTAAAGACGCGATTCTTACAGAGAAGGAAAGTGTGTTCCCCCCCCGCAACTCGATCTCTCTAACGCCGCGTGTGTTGCAGCATCGGGCCGATCTTCGGCGCGGGCGCCGACCTGCTTATATCGAGCAATTGCAACGTCAACAAGGAGAGCTACAGCAACCTGCCGCACAGCTACGAGGGCGATCACGCGTCCAACACCGTGCTGATGGGGGACTATCACTTCTCCGTGGTCGACTACGAGGTCTTCACGACGAACCATCCGGTGTCCAAGTCCAATCACTGAGCGCCGGGGCTAGGCCGGCAGATTGCGCGTCTGTAAATATTCATCACCCTCCTGCGCGCGCGCGGCGCATATTCGCGGTGATCTCACCGCGATGAATTCATTTCGATACGAGATCTGCGCGCGAAGCAGCGCGAGTGCGTTTATCGTCACAGCTACATACCTCTGTACTCATTTCTCAAGCAGCGACCCAATTAAAAGACTGCACCAAGGATCACGTTGTGACTCTGGGTGTTTTTATTATAAGTGAGTAACAATACGATTAGCGCTACGCTACACGTTATGGAAGATTATCTCTTTCTACGTGTCTCTCCCCCCTCTCTTGTAACAATCCCTCGGGCAAACATCAAACAGCGGGCAGTCCTCCTCGCTGTTTGCGCGACGTTACCTCAGCTTCGACAGCCGTGGTGAACGCTCGACGAAAGCGAGCGCAAACGTCGCCGAGTCGCGGAACTGTACACGCAATACACGCAATACACGCGACTTGTATGTTCGCCAAACAGAGCATTGCGAAAAGCGCGCGCGCGTACGTGAGCACCTCGCATACGTACGTTGAATATTCATATCGGGGCATTACGAGCAAACGCGGCCGCGCCGCGTCCGCGTCATTCGCCGCGTTTAAACCTCAGCGTCGCTCGCCGCACTCCTTTAATTTAGCCGATCCGCGCGTGTTACCTGCGTCGGGCATTTTCCGCCCGATGCGCGGAAAAAGAGGTCGTGTCGACGGCTCAAATCGACGGGGAGGGGGAAGGAGATGGCGTTAAGCGTCGTTTGCACAAACAGATCTCATACACACACACACACACACACACGCATACAAGTGACTCGTGAAAGAATGGACTTTTATTATTGTCTAATATCAGCGTACAAGTGAAGTACTCTTACTGGCCCCGGTCCCGTTCCCACAAACCATATGCCGTCTATTTACAATCTAGCCCCGTCTTATCTAACAGCATATGCGGAGACGCGTCTCTTCGTCTACATGCCTCGCGCGAGCGGGCGCGCGTGCGTTCGAATTGAATACAGTGAACTTGGAATTGCACATGTTCGAGATGATTTATTGCAATCGTCGATACAATACTGGCCATTACTGACTACGTTCGATCTACAGGGTGAGGGGAGTGGAGTAGGGAAGTGAGGGAGGGTGCGTTTAACGATGAGACGCGATGTCAACGTTGTGATCGATGGTGACCGCTCGCGTGTTACTCGTTCGAGTTTCTCTCTCTCTCTCTCTCTCGCTCTCGCTCTCGCTCTCGCTCTCTTTCTCATCTCGCGATCGCACGTCTACGAAAACGCAGTCGGGTTCGACGTTACCGCTATGAGAGTACGATAATACTTCGGGGGAGGAGACGGTTCTATGACTACTCGCTATATTTACAGACTTTATGTACACGAATCTCATGGACTTAACTTGCGATCGCGTTCCACCGCGGGGTTCTCGAGTATTTTGCCTGGGAGCGTGCCCGACGTCGGCGATGACGACGACGACGACGACGACGACGACGAATCGCTCTTCATCGCACGGGCATGAGCTTCGCAACGAGAACTTCATCCTCGTAATTCACGATAATTTTCGACGATATTCATAGTCCGATCTTATACAACTGAGGTTCTCGCAGGTTCATCCTTTCGGATGCTGCGAGGATCATCGTGGCTTGCGGGTCGTATTAAGATCTCCTCGAGGACAACTGTGCGTAAATCTCCCTCTTTCTCTTTCAGATTATGAGTACCGCCTCGAGTCCATCCATCGAGTCGATCCGCAGCCAATTTTTTATCATTCGAAACGCACTTGTGACGAAGTCCGGCTTGTCCAGTTGCGCCCACTACAAATCGCGAGTCCGCGAGCTTCTGTTTTGTTTTTTCCTTTCCGCTGTCGGCGCGATGAGGAGAATCTCAGAGCGTCGATCGCCGGCCGCGTCGATGCGACGCGGGCGATTTCTCGTCCAGTCGAGCGCGGCACAGCGCGTGTGTGTCGCGCGAGCGGACCGTCTTAAATTCCAGAAAGGCACTACCGGCCGCGAAAGGGTCTACAAATTGCGTCGCGGCTCCGTTCCTAAAAGCGAAGTTGTGTCCGCCAAGTGAGCAACACGACGGGGAAGGTATCCCGGTAACCGTGCGACACCTGTGAGAACCCACCCGGGGCCGAGAGCGTCTCCCCGAAATTCTCGGTCCGTTCTCGCGCCGGGCGGATTCCTCAGAATCGGGCGGAATCGTGGCGGGGAGAGTACGTGAACGTGCTATATTTAAACTTTAGCCGAGGCCTATGCTCGAAACATCGGGCTATGCGTGGAGCAGGAGCGCGCGCGAGTAAGGTGCGCGATTACTCTCACGAGCTCGCTTTACGGTAAATTGCGCAAATTTACCTGGACGGGAAAGAGTCGCGACGTGAATTCCGGCGAAGCGACAGCCGACGAGTCACTCGTGGGCCCTGCTTATGTCTGAATTTGTACTTTACCGCGCGAGCCTAGCCGATCGTAGAATTAACGAAGACACTACCAAGAAAAAGTGACGGTCGATTTGAAGCATTCCGCTGACGGCCAAGAGCGATTGTTCACCCTCTCGCGCGAAAGTAACCCCTAGCGGAAGTGAATTTCGGAGACGAAAGAAATGACCTTCTCTCGACGATCGAAGATTAGAGATTGATGCTTGAAAGCCCCGGGACACTTTGTCGTCCATTCGACCGTCCTAAACGCTACTCTTCCTTAACATCGCTCAGGACACGCGCGCGGGAGAGCGGCCGGCGCGGAGAGGAAACAACGTCGGCGGTCGTTGCGCGCGGCCTCGCAAGATAAAGCGCGACTACCGACGTGTCGCGCACACGTGAACACGGCGCCGGTGCGTGGCGTACGCGCGGACACGTGTACGCGCGCACGCACGCTCGATGTGTTCATCGGGCGGCGCTCGCGTCCTTCGTCGTTCGTCTTCGTCTCGCTCGCTCGTGTGATTACCGCGAGCGAGCGAGCGAGCGAGCGAGCGCGCATGCGCTCGTTAATTAAAACGGCGGAATCTCGTTAAAGTCGATTGGCCGTTGCGCAAGCGGGCATCGATCGGCGGCCGCTCTCGTCTCTCGGGATTGAGACGTCGGCCGACGTCGCGATTCCTTCTCCTCCTCGCCGCCGCGCGAGCCGCGTCGCTCGAGCGTTCGCGGCCGAAGACGCGCGGTGCGAAGGTGCACGCGCATGTACGAGCGATTGGATCGTCCGTCCGCGCGCAGGAGGAGGTCACGGCAGCGCGGCGATGGCCGTACTCGCGCGAGCAGCTAATTAAGGGCTGCCGCGGGAATCTGGCGTTTCGCGTTCGGCACGAGCTCGAATCTCGTTCGTCCGCGGTCCGCGAGCGGTTCGCGCGGCTGAGAGCGCGAAGCACTCTCTAAGGCTAAGAAGTCGCTCTCTTCTCACGGGGATTTCTTCTCACGCGAAGGCGTCGTCGGTGTTTCCGTGCGCGCGCGCGCGTGTGCGTGTTCTCCCTAATCTGCTGGAAACGTTTCTTAATCCGTGGCACCGAGCCGGCCGCGCTCTTGTGGAGCATTCGCGAAAAGGGATTTTCGTCGGGGTTGAGAGTCGGAGGAATTTCCGTCGGCGAGAACACAAAGCGAGAGGCACGCGGAACTGTATCGACGGCGCCGGTGAAGAGCGTCGCGGCGACCGCATCTTGGGTCTTTCCCTCTTCCGGCCATTGTCAGATTATTTCTCAACACAGCACGCTCGACGCGGTTTGCGATTTATCGTCATTTCACGATGCTGTCGTATCACTAAACGTGTCTAAGGGAGCTTTAATTTTGCGTTTGTTTAATATATCGCTATCGCGCATTAGCGGAAGAGTATACCGGTGTATTAAGAAAATATTGATATTCTTGTCTCTTAATCGCGTGTAAAAGTTATTTAGAAAAATAATCTAAGATACGATGATAACAAGCTCTCCGACAAAGTTTGGTAACAGTCTTCACGGATGCCGTCGACGTCTACAACTTTAGCCGTTTAAAGCCGCTGAGCGTCGCTCGTTCTCATCGGCGCTCGTCGGAATGCAGACAATTATCTTCGTCGGCGTTTAAATAAAGCGATTTCTACTAGTCACACTGTGCGGCCACTCGCGTCGGTCGAGTCGAATTTGAGGTCCGATTATACAAGTCGAGTTCGCTTCGAGGCGAAGTCGACGCGTCCGCCAAATCAACCGTCATTGAATTACTTCGAATGCTTTCGGATAATTTGCTACCCGACGATTATTCTCTCCCGCGTGCGGAGGTTCGCCAAACACATTCCCTCATCATTTCCGCGTTACATCGTAAAGTTAACACTCTCGTAGAGTTAACACTCGGGTGTTGCACAAAAACTCTCCCGAGAGCGTATGGTATTTGTAAAATTATCCTTGCGTTAAATTACGACGAGGGTAACAAGATACGCCCGGATGCAACCGGAAATACAATATCGACGAATCCATATTCGACTCGAAGAGTCGACTCGAAGAGAACTTGCGGGAGGCAGAGGCGCCGACTGTCACGACGACTCGTCAGTCGAGTCATAATTGCGAGCATTCTCCGGATCGTCGCCGGATAACTCAGCCGGGAAGCTCGCGAGCAAGCGGAGACGACCAGGTCCAATCTCGAACGCGTCTCAACCTTGAACGCCGTATAAACGCGCGCGGCTAACCCGAGCAATGTTACCGAGCATTGCTCAAAGGATGCGTTCAAGGATAGATACATATCTAAAGGCTTTTAGATACCTATTTATTCTCGCGCATACGTTAGCAAAGTTAGCCGGGCGTTTGCGTGAGACGATCGCGGGAAGTAGGACAGCAGGAAGCACGAGGAGTCCTCCGTCTCACAAGGTTGAACACTGCTGGGAGCTTCTAATACGCGTCCGATTGAACCGCGTCGCGTGTCCGCGCAGCCACGCTCAGCGGTGATTCGCGAGGAAAATTCGCGACGAATATTGGCTGCGTCGACGTCTCCCAACGTGACGTGACGTATTCGCGTCGACGTCACTGACTATTCGAATCGTGAGTAACGTCGCAACAGTTCGTTCCCCCGAGACGAGATTCGGCCTCCATGGCCGCGAACACGCGTCGCGTGTGTATGTGTGTGTGTGTTTACGAGTCTGCGCTCTAACTATCTCTCCTTTTCTCTCTCTCTCTCTCTCTCTCTCTCTCTCTCTCTCTCTCTCTCTCTCTCTCTCTCTCTCTCTCACTCAGCCGAAACTACCAGCTAGATATTTATACGTACGCAAGAAACACGTCTACTCTCAAATTCGCGTCTAAGGCCTGTGTGCGTGTGTGTGTGTGTGTGTGTCTATAGTCGCGAGAGGCACTCGGAGGCGAGCTCTCCTCGACGTAGACGCGAATCTCTCCGGCGGAATCGCGATCCTGAACTCGGCCGCCCAAGCGAGACGCGCGAGATGCGCGACGACTGCGGATACGCGGCCGCAAATATCACAAACTTGGACACGGTAAAACAGGAGACGCGGCGACAACGAAGAAGAAACAAGAAGCAATTGAACGCATCATCCCGGCTCTCTCGCTCGACTCGCGCGTTCTCGTCCGGCCGGCTCTCTTAGGATTTGGTCGTCAAGTCTATCGGTAGCCTCCGCCTCTTCGCCTCGAGCGAGTCGTCCTCGTCGCTCGCGCTCTCCTGATCCTCCGAGTGCTCGCTGGCGCAGGTGGTGGTCGTCGAGGTGGCCTTCATGGACAGATCCATCGGCTGCTCCTGCTGCAGCAGGTAGTCGGCTTCCTGCTCGGACGAGGCGCAGCCGGGCGAGGCCGCGTCGCAGGATCGGGGATTCACCGGCGTGGGCGAGCGCTCGGCCGACGCCCGCTGGCTCTCCAGCACCCTGTCCAGGTAGAACCGCTTGGTGTAGTGCTCCTCGTGCTCGTCGGTGCCGGGCGACGCGTTGTCTCTGAGCGCGCGCACGTTGTGATTATGCGCCGACTGGTCGTTGTTGTTGTTGTTGTTGACGTTGCCCTCGCAGTCCTTCTCGTCGACGGGAGCGCTCGCGACGGCCATCGTCGCCGCCGCCGCCGTCGATGTCGTCATCGTCGTCGTCGTCGTCGTCGTCGTCGTCGTCGCCGCCGCTGCCGCCGCCGCCGCCGCCGCCGCCGCCGCCGCCACCGCGGCGGGCGTCACCATCATGGACGTCACCGTCGAGCTCGCCGAGCCGCGGTCGATGTGCTCGTCGGTGACGGCAGGCGAGTGCCGGAGGATGTTGGACGCCTGGTGCGCCACCAGGGGGTGCGGCGCCGCGGGCGATGTCGCGTACAGGTGGTACGGCGGGAACATGGTGAGGCCAGGCGGTGGTAAGAAGGTAGGCGGCAACAGGGACATGCCCCCGAGGTGGAAGCTCAGCGGTAAGTTCATCATCTCCTTGCTGAGGACCGACAGGTCGGCCATCGAGTGCTGCATGTGCGGGTGCAGCGGCCGGAAGCCCGGGTGGCCGGCGTAGGCGGCTCTCCTCTCGGACACGTCGACCGAGTTGTCGCTGTTGAGGGACTCGGGCGAGCTGATGCTCGGCGAGCTCGAGTTCTTGTAGTCGTCCATGCTGAGCAGGTGGACCTCGTCCTTGCGTTGGCCGCCGTGGAGCGCGATCGGCGGGCTCGTCGGTTTGCGTTGCTGTTGCTGCTGCAGCTGCAACTGCTGTCCGGAGATGCCGGCTTGGTAGTGATGCTGCTGCTGCTGTTGCTGCTGCTGTTGCTGCTGTTGCTGCTGCTGCTGCTGCTGCTGCTGCTGCTGCTGCTGCTGCTGTTGCTGCTGCTGCTGCTGCAGCTGCTGCTGGTGCTGCTGCTGCTGCTCCTGCAGTAGACAGTGTATCTTGAACCAGTTGGACCTGCGGCCGTAGCGCGAGCCGGACTTGGACATCCCGACGAAGAGGCATTTGCGTAGACGGCAAGCCTTACATGTGGTACGGTTCTTCTTGTTGATGACGCACTCGCCGCCGTTCTTGCACTCGGCGATGCTGTTGAGGTTGTTGTAGGATCGGCCAAAGAAGGACTGCAACATGAAACGCGCGCGGGCTAATTAGCGGGCTAATGTAACGTGCGGTGAGATATGCAGCGCGCCCAATCGCGCGATTCAATTGCTAATTAATATCGAGGTCGCGCGGGTGCGACGGAGGCCGGGGCGGGGAGGGGGGGAGGAAGGGGGAGACAGGAGGACGGGAGGACGTGTGCTAACGAGAGTCTCTGTGCGATTACCCGAGTAGATGGGCGGGCGGGAATTCCTCCGGTGGCGATTGCGCAAAAATTCAAAAGCGCCTCGAATCATCATCGGGAGATTTCCACCGAGCGAAATGAATTCTTCAGCCATTGTCGACACGCGGCGCGCGGTGTTATTGTTTGCGCGGAGATTAATCTCGCGTCTCTCTCTCTCTCTCTCTCTCTCTCTCTCTCTCTCTCTCTCTCTCTCTCTCTCTCTCTCTCTCTCTCTCTCTCGGCACGGGGACGGAGTCGGCCGGCTCGGAGAGCAGCGACGCGACACTGCAACGGCATTGTAACACTTGTAACGAGCGCAACGCCGAGTCGTTAGCGTGTAACCGTATGCTCGTTGTCTCATTCATGGCGCGCGCGCAGAGGGGAAAGGGGGGGAGTTCGAAGCGTGCGGTTGAAGGCGCGTGCGGCTCGCCGTTCTCGTGCTAATTGCCCAAATGGTGCAATTTCACGTGATTCCGACACCACCGCTCTCGTTGCTTCGTGCTCGCCCGCATTTTTCCTTCCTCCTCTCTCGCGCCGCATCGCCGCGCGGAACAAGCGCGTGGAAACGTTATTATCTCGTGCATCTCTCTCCTTTTCTCTCTCTCTCTCTCTCTCTCTCTCTCTCTCTCTCTCTCTGTCTCTCTCTCTCTGTCTCTCTGTCTCTCTGTTCTCTCTGTCTCCGTCGCCGCGATCGGGACGCGACTCGGTGAGATTCGTTTCGCTGTTATTTCCAAGCGAATACCAACGGTCAAATCGAGTCGGGCCCGAGTGGATTTATCATTGCGATTTAGCAGCGCGAGCGGCGAGATTGCGCGAGTTTCGGCTCGCCTCGCTTGAATTGACAGCTAGAATTTCCCAATCGTCGCGATTTATATGTCGCTCGGCCCACTACGCGGGCCGTCGCATCGGGCGGATCGGGCGTGCGTTTAGAGGGACGACGACGCGGCCGCGTTGTCCACTTTCGCTTTTTCTGCCCGTACGCACGGCATATTATTAATAGTTTCTGGTTCGTTTGTCCTGGAAACGAGCTCTTCCTGCGGCCTGCTGGTCCCGATGCGCGCGTCGCCGAGACCTATGGGCTGGCATCGCGTTCCACTTGTTTTCGCTGTCGTCGTCGTCGTCGTCGTCGTCGTCCTCCTCGTCGTTCTCCACCTTCCTCTTCTTCTTCTCGTCGCTCACGCGAAGATCTGCTCGCGAGGGGTCGAGAGAGAGAGAGAGAGAGAGAGAGGGGGAGAGAGAAAGAGAGAGGGGGGGGGGAGAGAGAGAGAGAGAGAGAGAGCGAAGAGGGACGTCGCGCGACGCTTCAGAAGCGATGACACAATTGAGAAAATGTTGCCGTTATTACGTTACCCTCTCCGACCTCCGGCCGTCTCCCCCCGTTGGCGCACGTTGAAGTTATGCAAACGGGGGGGCCCTACTTGGAAGCGACGCTACGTTCGTTTCCGTCGCGTCGCTGCTCTCCGAGCTCCGGCGCGTCTCTTTTCGGCCAGCTCGGAGCGATCGGGATTTCTTCGGGCTCGAGGTCACCGTTGATGAAAGTGACGACGACGACGACGACGACGACGACGACGACGACGATGACGGGTGGGTGAATTTGCAGCGAAGATTCCCCGGGGGAGGGGAAGAACCCGAAGCGAAGAAGGGAGGAGCGGAAAACTTACGCTCATCTACACGCGGAGAGAGAAGCTCTCGCAGCGCTGCCGCCAAGTTCGCCAAGTTATTCAACAGGAAAAGGGAGAAGGGCGCGCTAGAAGAGGCGCCCCTCCTCCTCTCTCGTTCCGATCGCCGGGCCGCCTCGCGAGACGTCGTTTCCGGCGCTTCGCACTTGTCCGCCACAATTGTTTCCGCCCTAGTTCACGGTTACGTCAGCACGACATTGTTTCGTTTCGTTATTTTCGTTTTCAGGCCCATCGTAGCATGTCAGGTCTCCCACCTCCGCGCGGCCCCCCTTTTCCCGCGGCTAGCGTTCCCGTTTTTCTCGCTCGCTTCACGCTCCGTGCGGTCCGTGCTTGTCGGTCGCTCCGAGCCGACGCTGATGCGCTGCGTGCGATCGCTTCGCGCTCCCTTCTCTCTCTCTCTCTCTCTCTCTCTCTCTCTCTTTTTTTCTCTCGATCGCATCGAATATCGCTGACACGTGTGTGCGTGCGGCCGCGCCGCTGCTTACGGAGCGAGCGCGCGACCCTCCGGGCTAGGTTGACACGCATGCCTGGCCGAACGTTTAACCTCGGCCACGGAGCCGAGCCTCGTGAAAGCGATCGCTCGTGGGCTCCTTTGCGAAATCGCGGGAAAGAGCGTCGCCCTGGCATGGCGATGCGAAGCGGCGCGTAGACGTCGAGAAAAAGCGAGCCGCGGAAAAGCCCGCTATTAGAGCGGCAGATCCGGAGCGAGGTTCTTTCCCCTCGATCGCCGACGCGACGCGACGGTGCTTTTTCGACCGCGAGAGATCGGCTCCCCTCACGGCCGCCTGCGATTCCGCAGCGCGCGGCTTCTCGCGTGCGACGCGCTTGTGTAACGCGAGCTGCGCGAGAGAGGCGAGTATATAGTTCTTCGGAGAGACTTTGGTCTCGCGTCGGGGAAGCTGCTGCGCGCTGGATAATGGGACACAGCCGAGCGCGATCGGTTGGGTCCGAGCCGCGATCGGCAGCAATTTTTGCTCGCGCGCGACTCTCCATCGTCGGTCGCCGCCAACCGAGCGGCGGCCGCTTCTTTCTGCCGCGTGCGCGCGAGGTATCCGACGAGGTGAAGTATCGATCGCTGGGGGGGTGGGGAAGTCGATCGCACTATCGGCGATTTCTCATCGTCCCGATCCCGGGCTGATATTCGGGAGAAATTCCCACGGGGAGATGTGTTACGGGACGAGAGCGTCAAGTAGTCTGACACTCGCGGGCAGAGAGAGAGAGACTCACTCACCTTGCAGCCCTCGCAGGTGAACGCGCCGAAATGGAAACCGGCCGCTGGTTCGCCGCATACCTTGCACTGCTGATTCATCTGCAACAGAAAAACGATAGCTGTTATCGCGATCGACGCTCGATCGACTTTCGGCACCGAGGTGGCTGCTCGGACAAAGGAATCAATCGCTTTACGCACCGAGCCCGCTGCGTTTCGGCACGTGCGCGCGCGCACGCTCGGAGGCTGCTCTCCTCTGCTCTACACGCGTGAGAAATCTCTCTCTCTCTCTCTCTCTCTCTCTCTCTCTCTCTCTCTCTCGATCCTCTCTCAATCGTCACGTCGCTGCGTCGCGTTGAGGCGTGTGTGTCCGGCTAGTCAAAATGTAATCGTGCGTCGTATCACCTTCGTGAATCAACGGCGTAAGAAACTCGCCGTTGTTGACGCGAATTCGTCGAACTAGCGCGACCTTCCCCGTCGGAGCCACGTCGCGTGTGTTGCTCGAGATCTTACATTCAACGTCCCTACCCAAGAGCCCAAGACCCAAATCAGTCCCCTTTGCGAGTTTCACATTGACGGTGCACGAACGCGACGCGACAGCCGAATCTGACGCGCGGAGTCTCTCGCGAGAACGAAGGTACGACTGTCGAATCGCTTTCGTTGAATTTGTACTCGGTATACGTACACTCGGGTCTGTCCATTTGGAGAAGTTAGCAGGCGGTGACATCAATGATGCCGTTAACGGCAGCCGGAGATACCGACGCCATGGCGCGGCGGGGCCGAGACTCTCGCCGGCCGCTGCGCGAGCTGGAACTTTACTCGCGTACTCGTCGACGACGACGACGACGACGTTACGTCTCGCGGCCGCCGAGTCATGCCCCCCGATCGGCGTTTCCACTCTTGACAGAGAGCCGGAGACCCAGCGTGCCACCGGCAGAGCCGTGTTTCGCGCGCGTATTATTCCGCCCGATGTACGCCTCGCGGCTCGGAAATGGCCGCGGGTAATCTTGAACGAAACCGCGAGCAACCGGTGCTCGCGAAGCAATCGCGCCTTCGGCGGCGGAAGCGAAAAGTAGATCGGCCCCGGCGAGAGTAGTACCTTTGACAAGTCGCCGATGCAATCTTTATCGCGCGCACGCGCGCACGCCTACGCCGATCGGCCGATTGAGTAAGAGAAGAAGCGCGTTGCATAATGCGCCGCTCCGCGCGCGGCACGGGTCGCGCGAATCGCTGGATCGTGGCAAAGCGGTGCGTGTTACGTTCAACGAGCGGAAAACTCTTGCGCTTGCTTTTTTCTCCTCCTCTCGCTCCCGGTCTTTCTCTCTCTCTCTCTCTCTCTCTCTCTCTGTCTCGCTCGCTGCTTCAACACCGCCGCCACCGGCGCGTGCGCGCGCGCGCTCGCTCGCTCGCTCCTTTCGCCTTCTTTGGTCGATCGTCCAGAAAACGGACCGTGGCTCCGCGGTCTCGTTTTCACACCTCGTCGCTTTTATTTCCCGCTATGCCTTGCACAACGCGCATTTGCGTAGGCCAGCGGAGCGACGCGAGAGATGTCGCGATCGGAAACAAACGCTCTCGATTCCTACCGCGATGTCCCCCCCCTCTCTCACTCTCTCTCTCTCTCGCTCGCGCGCTGACGACTCTTCCTTTTCCTCAACGGCATCTCGCTTCCCGCTTCCTGCCCGGTCGCGTTCGCGCTCTCCTGACGCGTTTCCCTCTGGCTTTTCACTCCCTCCTCCGCCGAAATGTCAGGGGTTCACGAATATGGGACAATAGCGGTGACCCAGATGTTTGCCGCGGCCCGAGGGCCCCACAACCGTGCCCACCGCAGCGTCGACTTTCATACGTGACGGACTGTCGCTAAATGGGAAAGTAAATCTCAACTAATGGAAGAGACATCGACTTTGTTTGACCAACGGAGTCTTTCTCTCTCTCTCTCTCTCCCTCCCTCTCTCCTGACCTACACCCCGCTGTCGTTGACACTTATCATTCGCGGATGCCGCCGCTCCTGCCGCGCGGTATACCTACCTGCCTACCTGCCTACCTACCTACCTGCCTGCCTGCCTCCCTGCCTGCCTGCCTGCCTGCCCGCGCCTTTAATTCCGCGTTTGTATTTTTTCCTCTCCTCCTTCTCCTCCTCCTGTTTGTTGTCGTTTCTCTCCGTCGCCTCGCGCCGCGCCGCGCCGCGCCGCGCGATAATCACAAGCGCGGACGTAAGCGCTTGTTGACGCGCGCGAGACGACGAGAATGGACTTCGCCTGCGGATCTGTTTCGCGAAAATCGCCCAATAGTCCGCCAGGCGCGCGCGCGCGCGCGTTGTTATGCGCCGCGAGATCGGCCGCGATATCTCTTCTTACGTGATCGCAGTGTCGCCACAGGCGGCGGATATTTTTCTAACGCGCTTCGAAAAACTGGCGTGTCGCCGTCGCGGCTTGCTCGGTGGCGCTCGACGACTGGCAAAACCGAGCCGATACCTGGCTGGCATTTCTCAATCGTAGTCGAATTATTTATTCGGCGTAGCCTCATTAGCGGCTTACTTTTCGGCCCGTTGACGCTGTCGCGCGACGACGATCCCCGTGGGCGAGGAGAGCCGAGCGCCGAGGCGCGACACGTCGACGCCTCGCGACGCCTGCTCGACAGCAACCTGCGTTGATCGAAGGTGCGCATCCGGTAACAGGTAACTCGCTCAGCTGGGATAGCCTGCAACCTGGACTCCGTGTCGATACGAAGCGATTACGGTGACATTGTTATCGCGGCGAGGTGTCGCAAGCAAAGTAGAAAGGTAGGCAGTGTCGTTTGGTCGAATCTAACGAAATCTCACGGAAATCCGTCCGACAGCTCTGATCACCCGGTCAGTCTCCCGAGTGATTCACGAATCGAGTCGCGAATTAACGGCTGACCGACCCGATTCCGAATTTATCTCGCGTATTTCCCCCAAGGAGAGAATCTCCACGACGGTAGAGAGAATCTCGAGTGCTTTTCTTCTCTTACGAAATCTCGTCTCGCTTCTCTTTTCGTCGCTCGCCGGCGTTCGAGGGGTCTCGCTTGTGCATTTCGAGTTTAAATTCGATCGGTTCTCAGCTTCGCCCGAACGCGAACGATCGACGGACGTCACGTCACGTCACGTCACGTCACGTCACGTCCGTCCGTCCACCGCTGCTCGCTAGAATTATCCGTCTTAAACGAGGATTTCGCAATTACTCCCGACGACGATGATAATCGAGTGGACGCGCACTTGTTACGCCGATCCGCCCGCCAGTCCGCGGCTGCCTGCCGCATGTAAACAGCTGATTCACGGCTGGGTAATCGTAATAGCCCGCGACTCCGCTCGCGGGGATTAAGATTACGAGCTATTATCGCGGGTTACTACGTACCGCGTGTGTGTGTGTGTGTGTGTGTGTGTGTCGTCCTCCCTCAATTTCCTCGCTCGCGAGATCGTCGCTTGCGCTCACTCGCGGCGACCACGGCGACTCGTAACGAAGAGGCGCGCTTCTGCCGCGACGACGAGCGTGCGAACCCGGTCTCTCGCCTCTCGATAAAAGCCAGATATCTTCGATTCGCCGCTTTGGTCGCGCCGCGATCGGCGCGAGGCGTAAAGGTGCTCCATAATAAGCGACCGCCTGCTCGGCGGCGAGAGAGAGAGAGAGAGAGAGAGAGAGAGAGAATGGCAAAGAGACGCGTCCGCGCGCGGCGGATTATCGCCGAGAGCGGATCTCTCGGCGGCAACGATCATCGTCAAGATCGTCGGGGACCGCCACGAGGGCTGACCTTGCGGATCGCGCGATTGTTGTTGCGCCAGGCGCGGGGCCCGAGCGAGCCGTGAGAATCGTAACGACTCCCGCGGCTCGCCAAGTCCTCGGCGATCATTGACGATGACTGCGAGCGAGGCGGCCGCGAGACGTTCGACGCGCACGAGAGCGGGACGCGATCGATCCACCTCGTGATTCCTCCGCGGCTCGCTTCTCCTTTCCTTCGCGTTCACCTTCGCGACACCGCCAGCGACACCGTTTCGAGCGCCGTGACGACGCGCCGGGATGTCGCGTTCGTCCGTCGCGATTCTCTTTCCTAGCGATTTGGGAGCTGTGCGAGAGGGGTCTCGCGGCGAAAGTGACGGGGGCAGAAGCATAGTACAGAATTGAGAGAACTTGAAGTTGGCGGCACCGACGTTGCTTTTGAATCGTGATGTTCAGGGTGTTTTGGTGGATCGTGAGCAGTTGGAGTAGGAAACAGCAGCCTCTGCGAAAAGAAAATTGCGAAGGAGAGCGTGCGGACGTGTTTTCAAATGCGAGGAGTCGCACAACGGCTGAGAAGTCTTGCAGCTGCAAGAGCCTGGACAAAATTTCAGACTTCGGACTGTCGTCCGAATTTTTAGCGACAATGCCGTTGACAACGAGTGCGTCCTGGCGCTTTCGCGACAGGAGGGAAAAGGATTGGAAGGAAAAAATGGAAGAATCCGTTCGGAAAGTGTCTCTCGAGAACATGGTCGCATGGTCTCTCGCGTTTCTCCCTTCATCTCCCGAAATCCACGAACACGCACGTCCCCCCCCCCTCCCCTCCCCCCACCCCGTCGGGGAGTCAGAGATCGCAGGCACGGAAACAAAAAAGGAGACAGAAGTCTCGCATTTCTCGACGTGCCTGTGCGAATATCTCCGAAGCGGCGAAGAATCTCGTTTTCCCTCGGCCGAGGCCGGCCGAGGTTAAAAAGCGAGCTTGACAAGCGAAACGGCGGCGGCGGTGTTCGGGGCCCGATAGAGAGCGGGTTCAGCGGCCGGTGGTCTCGCTGATTCTTTTACCGCTCGCTTCGGCTGTCATTATGTCGGGGATATTCGCAGTAAAAAGCAGCGGCCCGGCGTCGTTTTCCCGGGCGTCCGAGTCGTCGGCTGCGCCACGAGGATCGGTTCATCGCGCGCCGCAGCTGGCCGAGCCGTCGCGCGTCGCGCGCCGCGTTGCCGTTTCTCGCGCTTCCTGATTACAGGTCGCTCGGCGGAATTACCGCGCCCTCGGCAAGAGGGCGGATCGAGATCGCTCTATCGGTCGAAGCGGCCCGCCGAAAGAGCCGCTGGTCGATCCCCCTGAGGGGGATCGCCGCGGGATTCCCGGCGCGATTCCCGCGGGGAAGCGGCTCTCTCGCGGCAAGCTCATCTGGCAACCTCATCTCGGCGAGCGGCGATCCAGTTTGCAAAGAGTGACTTCCGCTCTTTCGAAACGGAGCGGCGTTCCGCAACGCGCGCTCCGCAACGATCGGCCTTCGCGCGTTGCGCGACGCTACGCGCCGGGCTGCGTTGTTTCCGATTCTATTGTCGTAATCGGCGCTCGCTCGCTCGCTCGCTCGCTCGCTCGCCCGCCCGCCCGCCCGCCCGCCTTCCCGCTGGTCCGCTCGTTCGTTCACTCGATCGACCGGTCGATCGCGACGATTCGCGGTCTAGCGGGTGAAACGGTGCCGTCGCGGGGCCTCGCCGACGTTCGCGAAGTCGAAAGGAGTCGCAAACGGGACCTCGACGCGACGTTCACATCTCGTCGCTCCCCGCTTTCGAGATCAGACAGGGAGACGCGGGAGACTCTGATTATCGCGACCACCGATACTATTTAGATAAACGGCTGGAAGCAGACAATCGCATTGCGCGCGCTGCTGCTAATTGCACGTGACGTCTCCGGAACTGTCGTCGCTCGCTGCTCGCGGCGCTCCGTCGGCCGCGACGCTTCGCGTCGCGTCTCCTCGCGTTGAGCTCGCGCGACTCGGCGACTTCAGCACTGAAATTCGCCGAGATTGTCACGTACGTTCCCGACGTTGAAGACATCGAAATAAATCGGAAAATAATGCAGCGTTCTCTCGCGACGTATTTGACAAGCCGGCCGGTAGCGAGCCGAGACACACCGTCGAGTAATCTCTAGAGCCACTGAGCCGCGCTTCATAACGTACCTTGATCGTTACGACGAATTAACGTTCGGTTCAGGGCAGACCTGAGTGGTGATTCGGCGCTGCTTCGACGCGCTGGCTGATAATTCCACTATGAACACGTCCCGTCACTCCCGGCGATGTCCGGAGCGACTGATTCTTTTCACACTGATCACCTGAAGAACCGCGACAGAGAGCGTCGGTGCCACCACGAGTGCTTCTCCAGAGTCTGACCGTTGCTGCAACCGAGCGCAACGAGAACGCCGGTGATTGTCACCGGTGTGTCGAACTTCTCTCCCGACGAGGAGTCCCACGAGGAACACGCGCGAGTAACGTCCTGCCACGGGGAAGAGCGGGGAAGAACTTCACCTATCCCGAGCGCTACGGAAACGCCCGACTCGATCAAGTGTCCAACACCTCAGCCTCGAGTCACGAGTCACATCAAGCGGACGAGCACGACGCGACGTGAACCGCGCGCGCGCGCGCGGCGCGACGCGACGCGGCGCGAAGTCGTCGCGCTGCGATCTTGCGACAGGTGCAGGTCGCGATCAGCAGGTCCAGCCGCGCACTTGTCTCCTCTGTCTCAAGGGCCGCGACGTGGAGGCGAGGAGGTTTCCGCGACGGGCATCTCGACAGCGTCCGCTTTTTCCACGACGACCGTCGAATCACGACACCGCGCGAAGCACAATCCGGACTCGAAGAGGAGGCCTCCTCCTCCCTTCCTCGTATTCGTCTTCTTCTTCGTCCTCCTCCTCTCTTCCTCTCCTCCTCCTCCTCCTCCTCCTCCTCCTCCTCCTCCTCCTCCTCCACCACCACCTCCTCCTTCTTGTCGTCTTCTAGTGCTGCGCGAAAGGTCGCGAACCGACGGCGAACACTCAGGACTCTCTCGCGACCGGTGCAACCGGATAACGGAAGAAGATGAAGACTCTTGACGCGCCGATGACCGTTAGGTGAATGACTTTGGAAGGCGAGGGTGTCCACGTCGATTCTTGAATCGACCCCCACCTCCGTCGATTTTCTGCGGTCCCACTTCGCCCGCACGACCGGGCCTCCGCTCGCTCGCTCACCCGTCCGTCCGTCCGTCCGCTCGTTCGCTCGTTCGCTCGTTCGCTCGTTCGCTCGTTCGTTCGTTCGTTCGTTCGCTCGCTCGCTCGCGCGCTCTCGTAAGTATACTTCGAATGGGCCTTGTGGGCACACTGTGCGTCGGATCAGCGGAGAAGCATGCACGGTCCATCCGTGGCACAGGTGGGTCGCAGGTCCTCTCGTACCTTTGGTGGGGGGTCCTGCCGGACGGCCGGAGGATCCTCTCCCCGGCCACGGGGAAGGGGTTAGGAAGGAGGGGCCTCAACACGGTACCCTCTCTTCTCGTCTGTTCCTACTCCCTTGCCCGCATCTCCTCCTATTCGCCTCGGGTCTTTCAGGGACCTATGACAAACGGACCTGGACACTCGAGGCCCGCTCGTAAAGCTGTGCTATCGTGTCCCAAAAAGAGAGAGAGAGAGAGAGAGAGAGAGAGAGAGAGAGAGAGAGAGAGAGGGAGAGAGAGACAGGTATCCGGACGCGCGTACGGGGGAGAAAAGAAAACACACCGAGGCTTCGCTCGGCCCGGATCCGATACAAAATGCGCTCGAGCGGATATCGAGTTAATTGGACGCGAATTATGTAATCGCTCGACCGGGTCGTCGGGCGAGGCGATGGTCGAGATCGACGACGGTGTGACATATCGATCTCTCGCGGACTTCTTCAGCATAGAGGAGCGCGAAGTGGAGGAGGAAGGAGGCGTGAAGAGGAGTGAAAAACGTTCGCTCGTTTCTGCTGTGCCTTTGCAGAAATAGCTCCCAGATAGTCGCACGGGTGAGGGGGGAGGGGGGGACTTTGACATCGTACAAGACGCGTGTCGTGCGATTTGAATGTCCCGATTTGTCGAAGCTCGCGTCGCAATGTCTGGCGGAGAGGGAGGGGGGAAGGGAGGGTATGCGCAAAAGTCTTCGTCAGTGCGCGGGAAGAAAGAGGAAAAAAAGTCAACGAGGATCCACTTTCATTTTCGTCGCGTCGGGTTAATGTCTTTTTTTTCTTCCTCCGGCGGCCTAATGTCGGCTGATTAAGGTCATTTTCGTGACTTTCTTTCGGCCAGCAATAACGTGGGAAAGTCTCATGATTCTCGCGTCATGACAGCCATGTCGTCGCCGTTACCAACGGCGACGACGACGACGACGACGACGACGCGTGCGCTTCGCTTCTGTATCAAGGGAACCATTTACGGCGGTTCGCTTTACGTAAGAGTTCACTATTTAGAATGTGACATTTAATGCGAGGGGACTTTGATGCTCCGCGGCGCGCTGCGTCGAAATGATTGCGTTACACGCGACATCACTCGCTTCTACGACTTGACTCGAGCGTGTACACCACGCACTTACGTGTGTAACGAGATGACTCTTCAGACACGTCCTTGGGAGGGGGGGACGACCGTGACGGCGTGGCGATCTCGGCTCGAGCTGTTCGCGCTCGGCGCTCGATTAAATGAAATTCAGCGCCTCACGACGCCGCTCCACTCATCGAGAAGGCGAGATTTCGCCTCGGCGGCGGCGAGCGCTTTCCACGCTCTCCGAGAGCGACATTCCTAAAAAGCCGCGTCACGAAAATTCACTCTCGCCGCGCAACGAAATTTTCACCGAGAGCGCGCCGGCGCGACGGAGAAAGGTACCGCGGGCGAGAATCGCCCGCGGCTAATTCGGCCGTGTTTGTGAGCCTCCGTATCTGCCTCCGTCGCCCCCGGCGGCGGCGACGCGCTAATTAACCGAATCCAGACGTTAAAACGATAGTAAATGTTTCACCGCTCGCAGGCCCGAGCAACCGGGCCTCCTTCCTCTTCCTTTAATCATCCGGCTCAGGCTGGCCTATTGTTACTGGCGACACGACCGGATTTCTACGGAAGCGTTTCGAAACTGCAGACATTTAACAAGTAACGCGTGAAACACATCGGAGGTGAACCGCGTGAAATATCCTTTTTCGGGAACGCGACTCCTGGCGCAACGGTCGCGCGGAGACAAGGTAGGTGCAGCAGTTGGCCGTTGCCGTTGCCGCAGTTCGCGTCGAAGAGAATCGGAATGTCGCGCGAAACTACGACGAATCGTTCAATCGGTCGCGGTTTACGATCGAGACGCGAGGCTCAGCTTCGATATAAAAAAAGTACGTGCGACGCCGTCGCTCGTCTCCTCGTCTTTACGAGCCGGTGATTGGTCGCCGTGAAGACGAGAGCGGAAGACACGACGAGGGAGCTCCTACGGAGCTACCTACCTCTCCTGCTGGTTGCTCCTCACAGCCCGAGCGACGACGACGATGCGTCGGCGAACACCGCGGCTGCGACTCATTACCCCGGGAATAGGAAAGTTTCTCATCTCGCGAATGTAGCGCGCCTCGCGCGGCGTCGATATCATTTCCATGCTCGTTGCAGTGTATCGCGGCTTCGTGCGAGGAAAGAAAACTTTGCTCGCTCGACGCTCCCGTCCTCGTCGTCCTTTCTTCTTTTCGCGTATCTTCCCTCCCTCGGCCTGTCTCGAGACTGTCGGCTTCTCCGTTTCGAGAGAAGGAGCTACCACTCTTCTAGCCCCCGGCTGAGAATTTACCTCACGGAACCCTCGTTTGCGTTTAACACGAGGTACAAGCGAAAACGGGTACACAAAGAATTTTCCCGCCCCTTCCGCGCCTACCCCGCTCCCTGCCTCTCCCCCGCACCTACCCTTCTTTTTTATTTCCCCTGCGCGCGCGCGCGCGCGCGCGAGCGCGGGTCCCGCAATTACGTTCGCGCGATGAAAAGTAATTGCGCAACCCACGCTTCGTGACCTTTCCTCAACTTTGTTGGCAGGCAGGCCACATGCGCGCTCTCCTCAAAACACGCCGATTATTCCGCGACGGGAGAGATACGCGGATGAGAGGCTGAGCTGAGAGGCGAGAGTGGCACGCAACGCCGACTTGCCACGTTGAGCACAGATGGAGGCACGAGCTCCACGTGGACTTGGATTCTTCCACCCACCTGTCCCCCCTCTTCCTCCTCCCGTCCTTCCCGCACCTCCTCGCCGCCGCTCGTCTCGGCCGATCGATCGGCCACGCGTTTTCCGTATTTACATGTGCTTCTCGCACGCGTCGGCCTATGCGTGAACGATATACGCGTGTGAAAAGATTTTTCCTCGCGACGTTTATTTTACCTTCGCGCGTCGGCGCGTCGCGTCGCCCGGTCGCTCGAGAATTGGCCCGATAGTTTCGAGAAGAGCGCTGGATTAATTTCCATGAAACACCTAACCGATTTCCAGTTCCTCATGGAAGCGACGTTCCAAGTGTCCGAGCCGAGATTAATCGCGGCTTGTAGATAAGAAACTTGTTTTACCCGCTCTTCGCAGCAGAGCGCGCCAACTGGAACGCTGATTATGCGTATTTTCGATAACGGTGTTGCAAGATCGTTAATTGATCTAATGTGACTTTGCGGATGTTCCGTTAGTACTCGCATGAGAGAAGGTCAGTCAAGTTGGCTCGTTGGTCTAGGGGTATGATTCTCGCTTCGGGTGCGAGAGGTCCCGGGTTCAAATCCCGGACGAGCCCGCGGTACGTTTACTTTTGCTTTTTTTTTTTTTTTTCGACGCGCGTCAGTGCGCGTGTTGTATGGATATCGAGTGCGATTCTTTTTTTGGCGGCGGTCTAGATCTGATTTCGCTCATTTTTAATTATTAGACCTGCGCGACCGCGGCCTGTCATCCTCCTCTCACTTTCGATTTTCTGTTTGCTTTCGCGCCGTTCGCGTCGCTAATCATACGTCTCGCTCAAAGACGTTAATTAATTTCTTATCCTCGTATTGAGCGAGACGAAGAGATGCAAGGTAGAAAGAGAGAGAGAGAGAGAGAGAGAGAGAGAGAGAGAGAGAGAGAGAGAGAGAGAGAGAGAGAGAGAGAAAGATGAGCTGAGAAGGAAGCGACGCGACGCGTGGCGTTGCGTAAACTCGTGTCAGTCGAATCGTCCGTACGAGAGATGGACAATTAATGTTCCGTCTCGCAGGGTAACGCCCTTTTTTTGGCGCAACGAGAGCTTGTAATCCGTGAATTATATCCCATTAACGCGCTCTCGGGTTTACATCGGGACAAGAGCTCCGCTCGTTCTCAGGGCCACGCGCGGTGCCCTCTAATTCGAACACCGGCGTCTTTGAAGTCCTAATGCGTTTCTAAAGACAGAGTTTCTATCTGGGCGATAACGGGACCGCTACCTGCTCTCCGAGGAGTTTTACGAACGAAATTGTACCGAGACTCGTTCTTAGTCTCTTGTCTCGGTGCATTTTATAGGTTAGAACCGGTCGAAAGCGTGGCCCAGGTCGCATTTGGGTTCTACATTCGCCGCGCCAATTCCATCGAACTTGAAAAACCACCTTGGAGAACCTCAGTCTGCTACGCTGCACAGGCCTGTCCCCCTTTGATGCTACAAATGGTTATTTTATTGCCTTGCTCTTTCTATCAGAGAGCAACGAATTCTTTCGAAACCATTTTATATCGTTCATTTCAGCCTATCTAATATTTAGCATTATCTCGATATTTTACAGTTTTGATACTTTCAGTGAGCAAAGTATCAATTGCGTAGTTTACTCGACATAAATAGAACATGCGCGAATATTAAACCATTAACACACACACACACACACACACACATATATCGGATATATTTAGACCAAGGAGTATTAATCAGAGGCACAGATTAGAACCCGTGAAACATGGAGATTTTTAATTTTGCTACAATCCTGAGGTATCTCCGAGTTCGGCAATATTTTGGAAATGTCGATTGTTTTCGCCAGCCTGTCGCCGGGTCATTGTTTGGAGGTCGTTGACGGTTGGCACGCCCGGCGCGAAGCTTGGCGTGTTGCGCCCTTTTTTGCCGGTTGTTTTGGTCGTCATACATCGCGTACTATTCCATGCCTGAGTCATAACGTCTCGCGCCGACGATCTCGACGTGCATGCCGCGAAGCCGAACGCGCGCGTTATCGGCGAGTTAGGATTATTCGTGGACTCGTCAAGTCCTTCGTCGGGTTCTCGTCGGCAGCGCGTTCTTCAACCCGCGTTTCTCCGATCGAATCATCGCGTGGCATCGCGAGTGTCGGTGTCAATGCAAGGATGGAGTCGCCGAGACGAAGTACCTGGAGCAGCCGGGAGCCAGGATGCTGGATACTGGAAGAAGCCGGGACGAGAACACCGAAACGTGAGTAATGATGCAACATATGTCTCTTAAATATGTGTTAAACGATATGATCTCATGTGTTGAATGATTTATTACACGCACGATGGGGTTACAAGATACGAATGTGATATGCGCGTGATGAGGTTAGGTCGAACGCGCGGTGAGAGGTTAAGACGCAGTTAGGCCACGTACGAAAATTCGAGAAAATACTTTCTAAAAGTCACGTTTAATTTAACCACAGTGACGTGTATAATACGCGTGTGTATGAAATGCCAATGCGGTTTTCTATTGTTCCTCACGAAAGCTTTCGACATTGTTTTCTCATCCGCGGTGACTAAAATTCCGAGCGAATAGTCCCGAGTGAACGTCGCGTCGCGTCGCGTCGCGTCGCGTCACGTCGCGTCGAGAGTATCACGTTCGAAAATAGGTGTCAGGATATCTCCTGCCGAGACTCGCGCGATATTATTAAGGGACCTTGACGCGCGAAAAAGGATTCTCTGTTGCAACGCGGCGAGAAAGACGGGCCGAGCGGAGCGGAGTTGCGGAGGGCGATTCGCGGCGGCGGTGATCGATTGCCGGTCCGTTAAGGATGACGCGGCTTCTAAAACCATCGAGAGGTGCCCCGCTGCCACTTGGCTCGCCTTAATCGCGTGTCAGATGTTCGCGGGACAATCAACGCGCGTCCGGGAATAGCGCGAGCGGCGACAATTATTCCTTTCTCCGCGTAGTGACGGAAACGAGCGTGTGTGCCGGTTTGCGCGTCGCCGAAACTCGTTTCGCTGCCGATCCGCGCGCGCGCGCGTAAGACGACGCGAGGCCCCCGCGTGATCGTGATAACTCCGAGCGAAGGCCGCTCAATCGCTCGTAAATGTCAAATCGCGACGAGCCGAGTGCCGAGTTACGGCGCTCTTTCTCAAAAGTATGGGCGGGAGAATGTAGCGACGAGATGACGAGAAACGGAGCCGCGAGTCGCGCCGGCCGCGCCGCGAGAGATGGCCGCCGAATTGAAATTTTGCAACTTTGATTTAATCCCGACGCGATTTATCACGATAATAAATTCGTCGGATATAATATACGTAGGCGAGTCGAGCGCGCGAGAGAGCTTTCACGAGAGCGGGCCGCGCGGTCGTAAACACGGGTTATTTAAATCGCCGGGACCGCTACCGTGCGCGCATACCTGGAGCGTCCGAAATTGCGCGCGAGTCCGCGCTCTCCGCCGAGGAAATATATATTTGAAGCGCGCGGCGATTTATACCGGCAACGACGGCCGCGTCCTCGCGCGCGCGCGCGCGCGCCCGCGCGATCTGAAAATCGAGCTCGCGCCGTTAATTCCGATCTTCATTTCTCTCCTTCTTTTTCTCCTCTTCCTATGCTATTGGAACGTTACAAATATTCATGCGATATAACGCATAAATATATATCTCTCGACTATCCTCCTCCTCCTCCGTGGAGAATATCTCGCACTGGCGCTTCTTCCTTTTTGATCATCCCGCAGAATTTCTCATTCGGCCCGAGCGCGCAGAATCGTGTGCGCAGAGCGTCCGACTTAATTAACCTTAAAGAATGTTGAGCCGCGTCTGATATCGCATTAATCCTACATCGATGCCATTCATTTTTATTCCATCCATTTTTTATCTTCGATACGATACAGTCTCCTCCTCCTCCTCCTCCTCCTCCACCTCCTCCTCCTCCTCCTCCTCCTCCTCCTCCTCCTCCTCCTCCTCCTCCTCCTCCTCCGTGGCATAAAAATCTCTTCTGTCTCGCGCGTGAATGCCTCGAAGCCATCGCTATCGTCTCGAGCGCGATTCACAGATCCGCCGTGGCGTGGATCGCACAATCGCGGCTAATTCGGGGCAAAAGTTTCGACACATTTGACAAGCGGCGCCGGACGCGCCGCGCCGCGCCGCGCCGCGCCGCGCGCGCGCGACCACGTGAAGATGAAAAGAAGGGAAAGGAATGAAGTAGGGAAAAAAATCGGCCGTTGCGCAAGCAACGTCGGAGAGGTCGCGCGATGCAAAAGTAGCCCGCGGAGGTTCCGTACGGCTAAAAGTGAACGTTTCGCTAAAAACGTATTTGTGCAATCGCGGGCGATCCTCGGGCGGTGGAGGAGGAGGAGGAGGAGGAGGAGGAGGAGGAGGAAGAAGAGGAGGAAGAAGGCGAGAGCGATCCTTTGATTCGAGTCCTTTTATCGACAAGCAAAGGCGCATGTGAGGCACTCAGAAAGCGCCTCTCCGTTCCTCGCGTCGCGTCCAACTTGTCGTCGCTTTTTGCACTGTTGCTCGAGGAGGAGAAGCCGGAGGGAAGGGGGGACGCGCGATTAAGTAATAGGTAATTAATAGAGGCACCGTTTTATCCCGATTTTTTACCGCGCGCGCGCGCGGGCGCGGGAGTACCTACGATAATTACAGCCCTCGAACACTCGTCGTACGCTCTTCCTCTTCCACTCTCTCTCTCTCTCTCTTTCCCTGCCTCCCCCTCGCCCTTTTTCCGCTTCTTGCGGACTACGCCGCGCTCGCACGTGTGTGTCTGTAATCTCGCAGGCAACGCGCGTACGACAGGGTCGCCCGTAAAAATCTGAACGTGCAATTAGGGCCAAGTCGTTAATTTATTTTTCTCCACGTGTGGGCCCGCGCGCTTTCGGCCGCTGGGCCCGCTGGGATTATTGTTCCGCGGCGCGGCGGAACGGTTTTGTTCCGCCGATTGTGTCTACGTCGAGAGCGCCCCTCAGGGGTGGCGGCGCGTCTCTACTCCAGTTTTCGCGTCGCCGTCGTCGTCAGCGGGCGAGCGAACCAGGCCGGGGGAGGGAAGATTCGATAACGACGCGTCATTTCCGCTCCAAGTGGTCGTAAAAAAATATAAATTACAGGAAAGAGCCGCGGGATAAATATTCAGCGTTTGTCATCAATATGAATGAAAGAATATAGGTTTAATGTTCCCCCGGTAAGTTTGCATTGCAAATGGAGAAATGGAGGAATGGTGCTTCTGCCCGAACGACGCTATAACTTACTCGCGGCGCATGACTTTACGCCGTCGCCGTCGCCGTCACCGTCGCCGTCGCGGTCGCGGTGGCAACGAGAGAATCGTCAACGAGAGCCGCGCGCGCGCGGTGAACCGGCGCGTCACGCGCCTCTCGGGACGACGCTACGACGGCTACCCGACGTGGCCGTAGCCCGCGAGATTCCGCCTGTTTTCCAGTGCGTCGCGGACCCCGGGGTTAAACGTCCGACGTATCTCAAAGCGGCAAGGGCGAGCCGTCGAAGGTGTACGTCCGGTAATAGGTGTATATACGAGGCGGCGGGGGACCGTCCGAGCCGGGCCGCCGGCCAGTTTCGTGATTTACGCAAAGTAATCCCATTACGGGTCGCGTCGCTCGTTAACGTCATACGCGCGACTCCGCGCAGCCTGCGCGACGGCGCGCGCATTGCGGCTGTAAGCGAGTAACCGTCGTTTCGATAAAATTCTGGGAAAGGTCCTCTCGCCGGCCCGGCCGGGGCGGGGGCGGGGGCGGGGGCAAGAGCGGCCGACGGATGTGGGAATCGATTCCGCTTGGGATTTGCGACCGAGCGAGTATCCGGCGCGTTCTTCACGTGTCTTGGTCGGATTTTCCCCGCCATCTTCTCGCGAGTATACTCAGCGGATAAAAGCTGCCGATGGCCGCTTCGTTTTCGGGGACCTTGAGGACGGAAAGAAACGTGGACGATTTAGGCGACGGTTTCCGCGTGCGAGCACAGTCGGGGCATTTCCGGCGGGGGGGGAGGGGGCAGGTTAATATCTGAGCCGGCATCCGGGAAAACAAAGTGAAAGGAGCAGCATCCTTCGGCGGTGCCGTCGTATGGCGCGCGGGACGCGGTTATACGGCCTATGAATCAACGAGCGGGAGACGTTCACGTTAAGTCGGGAGTTAATTGAAACTTTTATTCGTAATTACGTGTTTTTTCTCTGTCTTTAAACGCGCGCGCGTCGTGTCGCGTCGCGGCTTACCCGCGTATTAATTCACCCTCGCGAGCGCGGCGTCTCACCTCACCTCACCTCACCTCACCTCACCTCCCGTCTCGCCGCTCCTCTCCTCTTATCTCATGCCCGCGCCTCTGCAAACCGATGCATGCATCGCGGCTCGCTCCGCGCAATTTAATTGCGTCTCTTGTGTCACTGTTAATAACCGTCCTCGCGAATACGCCACCGCGGATATTTGGCAATGCGGTTTCCGCCGCCATGCTTCTTTCTTTCGTTCGTTATTTCTTCCTTTTTACCATCGTTTCGCAGCGATGCATGGCGCGCTGCCCCGCTCAGCGGCTGAACATTTCGCACACGTGCGCATGCACCAAGCACACGGTCGACCGCGATCTAACGTTTGTATTTGATAAATAAACATACCTCTCCCTCGCCAGCGCGTCAATAGTCGCGAGTTAATCTTAAATCAATTTCACGCCGGTATCGCCGCGCCACGCCACGGCGCGAACTGCGACGTTGCAAGAGACGTATGGACGATAAATTTACGTAATTAATCGGTATCTGAAGCATCCGCTTCTTCTGGTTCCGCTCTACCGCGCGAATGCTATTAATTATTCATCTCGTTGCGCGATCCGCGCGGTATCCGTCAACCGCGCGCGCGCGCGCGCGCGTCACAGTTTGAAAGTTACAACGTCGGCGCGCCGAGAGGCGCGGTAAACTTTATCGCCGCGATCGTCGATATCGCGACGAATGATTTACTAGGCGCTCGCGGACGATTCCCTCGACTGGCGGAACTGCACGACGAGCGTTCCAAGACGAGTGCGACTCTGACGGCTCGTCAGGGGGTGGTCTGGCGACGAAATCGTGGCGAAAAATTCAGCGAAGGAGCGAGCGAGCGCTCGGACGACTCTGCTCCGCGGCTAACGACACCGTGCTTTCCGATGAATAACGTGACGAATGAGGATGCGGGGAAAATATGAAAGGGCAACGGGCGCGGCGTAATATTTCTCCGCTCCGACGCTGGTTAAAACGCGTAACCGGATGTCGCACTTTGACCGCTCGTTTAAAGTGACCGGCGTGTCTTCTTCTTCTTCTTCTTCTTCTTCTTCTTCTTCTTCTTCGTCGTCTTCTTCTTCTTCTCCCTCGCCTTCGTCCCGGCTTGTACTAAAACGCGGGATTAAACCGGCGGCAGGCCGGTCAAGGCTTCCCGGCCACCCCCGTGCGAGGTGAGGCCGTCGCCGGTTGAGTCGCCCGGTGAAGTCTTCATCGGGCCGGCGCGACATTGAGGAATATTCCCCTCTGCACTTATCCAGCACGGGGCCCTCCCCGTCAGGCATCGCCTCATCGCGCTCGCGCAGACCCCGATGCTAATCACCGCCGCGTCCAATGTTATATTATCCTCGCTGGAAAATAGAGGAACGCGCCCGTGTGAGCTCGTACGCGCGGCCTTCATTAGCATATATATACGAACGCGCGCGGTCGTCATTAGCGTTAAGTGCGATTAATAATTGCCCGCGAGGGCCAAGAATCGACACGTCGCTCTTTGTCATGCCTCGTGAACGCATCGGCGCGTCTAACCGTCTGCGATTAGGACGGGAGGTTTCCGAAGCGCGCTCGCTCGCCGATCGTGATTGCGTTTCAACGACGCGTACGTTTTTATCTTGATACATTGTTGACTGGTGGAGGCGTATTTTTGATCTCTCGAGCTCCCACAAGCGGAAACGAAGCGAGAAACGTGCGTTCGCGTCTGTCTTTTTTTAGGTAGGGCGGTTGATGCGTTTTGCAAATTCCGTCTGCTATTCCTCCACAAGGAGCAAGGATCTCATGAATATTACGTTAAATAAATGGCATATCGGTGTTCGTTTCAATTCCGAGTAAAATACCCGGCTCGCCGAGACCGAGTTTTGTTCATATTTCGCGGCGGAAGAGAGTCTCTGTTATGAAGTGTCGACCGAACTTGTCGCGCGCGAAATTAATCGAGTCGCTCGCGATCGTCTTCTACGCGAGTCTCCCTCCCACTCCGCCAATCTTCATTAATATTTCAGCTTGTCCGTTGCCTGAAAAGACACTCGGGCCAGTTAATCTTTCCGCGCATCTTGCCGCATAGTCTCGTCGCGGTGTCGACTTATTTCTCTGGCGCGCCGATCCGAGATCTTTTCAATACGAAACGTGTGTGTGAAATTACCATACGGGGAGACGCGCCTGTGCGCAAACTCATCGAGTGTGTCCAAGATAGCTGGATGGATAGATGGATAGATTTATGCGAGAGAGAGAGAGAGAGAGAGAGGAGAGGCGAAAGAAAATGCAATCTAAAGAGAAGCGATTTCTCACATCAGTGCAGGGTATTTAGACGAGCGATCAAACGACCAGGACGGGACGCGGTGAATCTTGTGCGAATTGCGTTAGCGCGTAACATCGCCGGTGCTGCGACGGCGGCGGTTGAGCGAAACGCGGAGCCTGAGACGCGCGAGCGCGAGAGAGGCAGGCAGCGCGGCGTCGCGCGAAACGCGGCACCGAATTATTATAAACCTTCTCGCGATACGATACATCTTGCCTACGAGATGGCAGCCGCGCGCGCGCGCGCGCGGTTTCTCAATTACCTCTTACGTAAGTGCTAATTGCGACATGCGTTCGTGCGCGATCATTCTTATAACGTGTACTCGCGTTCGCCTCGCAAACGGCGAGATAGGCGCGCATATGCGCTCGCATGCGAAATGATCCGATACGAGCCGGCTAATAAAGTTTTCCTCGCGGCGTCGCGTCACGTCGCGGCGGCAAACGTTATAACGTTACTCCGGGCCGGGCCGCGATTAAAATTATCGGCGATATCGCGCGTTGGAGTCTTTCTTTTCCCTCCTCCCTCTCTCTCCTTCCTCTCGTCTTCTCGTCCTAATAAACGCCGTCGCCGATCTCTCTCGCCGCGACGCGGAGGATCGAGCGGCGATTCGAGACCGCGAGGCCCGCTGTTGCAGTCTCCGGCATTCGAGGAAGAAACTCGGCGGGCCTCGCCGAGGTCCGCCGAGAGGTCGCGAGCGAACCGCGAGCGTTCTCCTCGCCTCCTCCGCGACTCCTCCGGAGTCACATGGATGCTCCGCGCCGCTGTGTGATAGCCGTTCCCGCGCTTTTCGTCCGACCGACACTACAATGTGCACGCAGAGATACCCGTCCGCGAGTGTCCGCGTAGAGGATCCGCGAAGAGACGTCCATTTACCAAACCGTTACGAGATAGGCGCGGCAGCGCCTTTATAATCGCGCGCTCGCGCCTTTCTCCTTTTCAGCGCGCGCGCGCGCGCGCGAAATGGCGTTTTAATTATTACCCGACGCATTAACCTCCGCGAACCCGTGGGCACGCACCTGCGTGGAAGCGCGTGTCCCTTCGCGTGGGCGTGCGCGCGAAGGATCGTCTTTCGCGCAGGAAGATTTCTCCGAGCGCGCGGGGCCCGCTCATTTTTACGGCCGCGGCCGCGGGCCCATTGGCGGCCGGCGGCTTATCGCGTCGCGGAAAGCCTGCAGGAAAGTGTGAGAAACGGTTTCCAGCTGTGGGAGAAGCAACATCTTTATGATGGCTTGATGAGATTATTGAGCGACGTGAAAATCGTCAACACACGCCGCGGGAAAATCGCCGGTAATCTCTTTCCCCCCCCTCTCTCTCTCTCTATATATATATATATCTGTCTCTGTCTCTTTTTCTTCGCCTTTCTTCGTCGGATCGCTGTCAGCCAGCGAGCGACTCTCGCGGGATATTCTTCTCGGTTTCGTCGATCGGATCGTTTCGGCGGGACACGAGCGAGAAGCAAATTATCCTCTTCTCGTGATACTCGAGAGGAGATCCTATAAAAATACAGACTCTCCTCTCGCCTGTCGAGAGAGCCTCGGCGCGCGCGCGCGCGCGCGGGCGCACGCGCGTTGCGCGATGTCTTTAATTTCATTCAAGTCCGCAGGCCACGCAGGCCGCGCTTGTAGAGGCGTTTTGCATAAATTTAAATCGGACAAATAACATTATTAGTGGTATCCCATCGAGCAGCGGCGGCGATCCTCGCCGCTCGCCTCGCAGCAATCGCGAGATTTGCAAAATAGCTCGCGGGCAGAGCCGGCGGAGAAGTGGTGGTCCGGTTTCCCGCTGACAATTACACGATCATTGAGTCCGCTAACCGTCGCCTGCGTTAAAACAGGTCGCCAATAAACGCCCACGCGGTTGCGAACACGCGTCGCGTCGCCAATTTCCCTCTCGAGAGCCTCTTATTCTTATAAAGTAATCGTTTGGATACGCGTCCGCGCTTGCGATGTTGCAAAGCCCGCCGTCGGCCGCGCGGTAATTCCGGTAATTCCGGCACGGCGCTTCAAAACCGTATTCGGAGGGAGCTAACCGGTTCGTCGTCCTTTTCCCTCAACTTTCCTCAAGCGACACACGATGAATATGATGACATTTTGTTATTCTTGTCACTCAAGAGCACAAATGAGAACTCGCTCAGCGCGAGACGTGAATGTTGACACAACGTCTTTGGACAAAGCGTTGGAAAATTGCGAGGAAATCGCCAGATATGTTTTAAGCGTTGGGACGAGAGCGGACGCGTCGTCGCGACGACGTGACGATGTTGAAGTTTGAGCGCGATGTATCGCCTGAATTTTTCTCCCTCCTTTTCCCTCCTCGCGAAATTACAAACACATTCCGTCACGTACGCGGACGGACATCGCGTGAAACACGACGCTCGAATGCGAGCGCGCCGTCGCTTGCGCCGTCACGAGACGCGGGTTTCGTCGAGGGTTTAATTGTTCCTTAATAATTCCTCGTTAAGAGCTTCCCGACGTCTCAGGCACGGTGGTCCTCGGGACGCATATGCAAATGAGGCGCGTCGTTCTATATTGCGTTCGCCGCAGTGGGCCGCATTAATCATACGCAGCCGAGGCCCACGAGTCCGGCCCGACATTGTTGGGCCCGTGCGACTCCTCGCCTCGCCTGTCTGCCCGTCGCGAGCATCAACAAAAGCGAGCGACGTGATACGAGGCCGGGGGGGCCTCTTATCGCAGCTGAGATCGCCGCAGCGCGAAAATGATATCCTTCCGAAGCGGAGTCCTTCAGGACCGGTCGCAGGTGCAAGCGTCGCGTTGTCTCGCTCGCGCGTTTCTCCGCGAAGGAAAGATCGCGCTAAATTTGACTGCGTCAAGCGCTCAGGACGTAACGATCGACTCGCGCGATCAGTCGCCTTTCTCTCACATCTCTCGCCGACTCTGAGCTTCGCCGGTTCAGCGTCAGCTTGTTGATATCGTCGTAGGACGTGCCGTCGTGGGATATGTCCTCGTGAAAATCTCGCGAACCGTTACTTCGCGGCCAGAAGATGATCGCATTGAATCTGATCGCCACTCTTCTTCGCCGCTATTCAATTTACACACAATCAAGAGGAATATAGTAATCTCTGCGCGATCAATCAATATTACTTCACATTATGTCAAGTGATATTCCGATATCGCTCGCGACTTGCGCCATGGACGCGGTCTCTCTCTCTCTCTCTCTCTCTCTCTCTCTCTCACTCTCTCTCTCTCTCTCTCTCTCTCTCTCTCACCGCGGCTGACCCGATCTAATCCTATTTTACGGTACTTCCTTATCTAAACCGATGCTTTTCGAGAAAACTACCGGAGATACCTACCCGCCTCTGTATCGGCGTAAATCGCGCGATTGAGTCGAGCGTGCGTCGCGAGAGAGTTAATGCGTTATGATTAACGTCGGCGTCGAGCGCTCGCCGTCGAGAACGGAGGCCGACGACACCCGGTCGCCGGCTGCCGGATCGATTAAGGCGTCGGATTATCCGCTCAGATCTGAGCTACGGCTCGGAGCGCTTCTTTTCGTGTATCTCGAGGTTGCCGTACGCAACATTGCGTCTCTCGCGTCTGCGTGTGCGTCTGTGTGCACACACAACACGCCAGGCCAGACCAGGCCAGGCCAGGCCAGGCCAGGCCGGGTTGTACACTTACGTGTCCCTATTCGGCGCCACTTAAGTACCGACAAGCTCATCCGTAACTCGTAACTAACTCCGGCCGATCGGCCCTCGCCCCGCGTCTCTCCCTCTCTCTCTCTCTCTCTCTCTCTCTTCTTGCCCCGTTCTCGACTTCCCGATGCACGGCGGCCGAACGTCGTATCGGGAGCAAACGGCTCTTCCGGTTGCTCTTATATGGCCGGCGAGTTAAGTGCGGCGCGGCCAACGGCGCTCGCGGGAATAACTCGGCGAAACGTCCTGCGCGTCGAACGCTGGAAATCGGGAGAGGAGAAAATGACGCTTTAACGAAGCAATAACGCACGCAAGAAGAAAGGGTTATGGACTCGCGCGAGAGTGGCCACTCACGCCGCTAAATGAAAGCCTCCCCGCGCTGACACGCCGCGGTGCGCCGCGAGCGAGAGCTTTCGAGGCGCGATTGAAAAATTACTCGACAAGCGATCCGTTCGTTCGGTCTCCGCCGATTCTCTCGGTCGATCGAGAGGAGGACATTGCGCGAAAATCCCGCGAATCGAGCCCCTTCTCTTCGATCGAAACGCGCTCACTTCTCGACTAGAAATTTATCCTATGGTCCTAATCAGGTTAACCTCATTTGGACATCAGGTCCCAATAAGGATCCTAGTAAGTCATGTAACGCAGCGTGGATCTTAGTCAGGACCTTAGTGAGGATTCATAGTCAGGTCCTTATTGAGTTACCTTATGGAATCTTTATTACGTTTCTTTTTCTTTCAAATTATGGCTCCCGATTACTCGCCACGGCTGTATTGGATAACGACATTAGAAATAAGAAGTGACACGCTGAAAATTCTTTCATGTCACTTCCGAATAAAAAGATAGATTTGCATGAAATAATATTTCATCGATCGCTTGAGCATACTTGTAAAATGTTTCGGAAAAGAAACATAAAATGAATATCATCATAAGATCACAAAGTATCACAAGGTGACAAGACATAAAGTAAAGTGTTGAGGAGAAAAGCTGCATGTCACGTTAATTTTACAACTATTTATTGACTGCTAAAAAAGGAATAGTTTCTATAGCATTTTACAGATATATTCAAGTGATCTGAAGTGTTTTTTCAATGCAAACATCTTTATATTTGGAAATGACACTCAAAAATTGTTTTATTCAAACTTGATGATGCAAATCATATTAGGTACAATGAATAAGATCCCGACTAGAACCTGATTAACTGCACCATATTACATCATACACTAGGTTGGTACATTAAGGTCCTAACGTGGACCCGATCATTATAACTTTATAAAGGTCTTCTTTACTCCTTTCTCGTTAGGACATTGTAAGGACTGACTTACTTAGGATTACCTTTCATTCACTCTATTAGGCCCTTATCAATGTTAGATGAACCTGATCAAAATTTCTAGTCAGGTAGGCGTGAAACGCGCCTGAAACATTTTCGACCGGTGACTCGCGAGCGAGTTTAGCGGCCGGTGTTTGCGCGAAGCAAACGTCCGGCGGCTCGCGGATGCACCGGCACTCGTCGACGGCGAACCGGGCCCGTTCGGGGCTGTTACCTACCGCGTCTCCGTTACGGGAAACAAAGCGCTTCCTTGCCGGCGAGTCGCATAATGTGGAGAGCCCCGCGAGTACGATTATTCCAAAAAAGCCTCTTCCGATTGCGCGCACTCGTAATAGGCCGAGACTCGCACGGTAATTGCGAGGTTAACTGATTTTTAATGACGGCTCCGCCGATTGCTACCGCGATCTCGCGCGCCTCTTCTTTATGCTCCACCTCCTGCTTCTTTCCTCTTCTTCTTCTCCTCCCTCCTTGTTCTCCATTGTACGGGTTCCCCCCGGCTCCGAGCCTGCCCTCTTCCACCGTTTCTTTGTTTATATCTCCGCGCGTTATTATCATCCAATTTCGCTTGCGCAATCGTGGCCACGGGCAACAGTCGGCGAATCGATCCGTTGAGTATCAAGCGAGTACGATCGTAATCGACGTTTCGATTATAAGCGCATGAGCACGTGTCGATCGCTCGTCGATTAATTACGCGCCGTCTTTGCCGAAGACTCGGCGCGCGCATCGAGGCGGCAAACCCCCCCCCCCCCTCCCACGTGTCTCTTCGCGTTCGCTACTAGTTGTTTTTCTTGTTTCCTCGGCCAATTTCGAAAAGCTTCGCGCGATGTCACTCGTCGTTACGTCGTCCCGTCGCGTCGCGTCGCGTCGCGCGCTCCGTCTCTCATTAACCCGGTAGAAAGAGCGAGACGATCCTGTTACCGCTAAAGCGCCGGTAAAACTCCGCTCCATATATCCGTAACGCCCCCCGCTGCCCGTAATGATTCGTTGTTGCGGCCCCGGCAATGGAATGCCGCGTAGCGTGATGCGCTACCTTGCGTAATCGTTATCGCACACAGCACGATGCACGATGCGCGGCCCGGCGTGAATTGCAATCGCTCGTGGCTCATTCGCGGCCGAGCGATATTTATCGTGCGCGTGCGGAACGCGAGCGAGACCGGGTTTCCCCAAATCGGGCGAGCACCGTCCTCGCGCGCGGGGCCGCGTCCTTGGAGGAATTCGGACGAGACGAGGACGCGCGCTCGCGAACGAGACGAGGAAGTGAGGCGGCGCGAAGCCTTGAGCCGTCGCGAATTCGCTTTTGCGAGCCGCCGCGCCGCCGAAGAGCCGCCGAACAAGGAGAGAGACGCCGCGCGCGCCGGCCGGACAATAGTTTTACGCACGAGCGAAATCAAGGTTGCGCAATGCAATCTCGCCATTACGTAGCGTCTGCGTGCCGCGTATATGTATCGGCTCGTTTAATTGACGCGCGCGCGTCCCTTCTCGGGCATGGAAGTCGACCGAGGACTCGCGGCGACCGCGCAGCGATAGTCCCGTGTTTTCGGCCGTGATGTCGCGAGTCGCGCGGCCGGAATCGCAAGAGCTCGAGAGAGGCCGACTCGACCCGCGCTTCTCAAACTTTCCAGCCAAGAGAGAGAGAGAGAGAGAGAGAGAGAAGAAGAGCAAGGTAAAAGCACCAATGCCGGTTGGCCACAGGTGCCAAAGTTATGGACATTTTTATCGGCTGGCTGCTGCTGAGTTCTCACATTTAAAAGCTTTGAACGCGCACATGTTCTACATTGAGAGTTGAAAGCATTTTGAAAGGAATTCAAAGAGCAGAGTAATAAGAATGGCCGCAGTTGAGTGCGTGAATAATAAAGAAATAAATAATTAACGCAAAGTTGAGTGCGTGTCCCGGCGTGTGTTGGTACTTTGGCCTCGCCAAAGTACAGAGCGGGACGGCGCGGCGCGGGCCCGTGCGAGACTCAACAATGTAACGGAAATCGCTCCTAATACGTTAACAGTCATCGCGCGCGCTATTACCGCGATGTACCTCATTGGCTTCGGGCGACAGTCTGCCCTTCGCGCCAATGGTCGCCATTCACGGGCGCGACTGCGGTCTCCGAAATCCGGTCGTCCTGAAACGAGCCATTGTGTTGCCGCGAGACGCAAGCAGCATCCCTCACAAAAGAAAGTTGCTCGTTGCTGCTTGCTGCCGCGTTCGCTGCCGCGTTGCTACCGTGTGAAGGTAGCAAGGCACAATAATCGGTTGCAACGCTGCAGCGAACGTTGCAGGACGATGGCCCCGTCTCGCGCGGCGTATGTAAAGCAGAGTACGTGGACGAGAAAGGTAAAAAAGAGAGCAACGCTCTCGGGCTCGGGTCTCTCGGGGACGCGGCGACGCGGTGACGCCGCGACGACGACGACGACGACGACGACGACGATGACGACGACAACGGGCCCCTCGGAGACGACGACGCTTTGTCGATGAGACTAATAATAGCGCGTCATTAACCCTAACTTCATTCACGCGTCCCTCAGCTCTCTCCCTCTGCGTCTCTCTCTCTCTCTCTCTCTCTCTCTCTCTCTCTCTCTCTCTCTCTCTCTCTCCGGTGGACATCGTTCCCTCGCAAGCATTTCGGAGCTTCTCTTTCTTCTCCCCCCTTTCTCGTCGCCGTAGATCCGAGCGCGTTTCGCGAGCGGCAGTCTGAACTTTTGCGACTCGCGTGGTGATTGCAGGCGATCGCATCGCGGGTTCAAATTTTGTGGAAATTAATGGATCGAGAGAATCGAATGGAGAGTTCTCCCTGTCTTTCTCTTTTTTGCTCTTTTTTTTTGTTGCGGCGGAGATGATCCCCGGCTTTCGTCAAGGGACCCGCGATGCCGAGAGAAAGTACGCGCGGGGCTTCTCTTCTATTGAGCGCGCCTCTGTGAAACGGGAATATCCCGGGCGACGTTTTACATTATGCCGCGCGGTGATAATAACGATAATGATTCGGCCGGAATTTCGAAAGTATCTTACCGTGGAGTTTGCCCGCTCGCTCGCGATGCCGGCGAGTCGTGGGATACAGCGAAGCTGCGTTGTTCGTCGTAAAATAGCCAGCGACTCGTTTACACTCCGTACAGGAGCGTGAGCGCATGGCGGTGGTTATTGATATTAACGCGCGTCTCTCCCTCCCTCTCTCCCTCCCCTCTCTCCTCCGACGAGTTTAAAGCGACGAGTTGCGGTCGGTCGCACGACCAGAAGATCTCTCTTTCTCTCCGGCGTTAGGTCGTTACCTTGACGCATGAGCAGCGAAACGAGGTGGATGCGAGAGAGGATAAAGACGTCGCCCAGAGCATCCCGCGCCTTTTCCGCAAGGGATCTGCGAATGAGGATCGAGTCGAGTCGAGTCCACTCCGAGGTCCTCCGGATCCCTAGGGCTTAAGTGAGTCTCGCTCGCTTCGCATCCTCGCGTGCCTCGTTCTCGGCGCGGACGTTAGTCAGGATTAGAAGGGTGCCAGTTCGCGCGGCTCGAAATTCGTTAACTCGTAGATGTATTCACGCGTCGGACGGAGGGAAGAGAGGCGGCCGAGACGAAAAAGCAGAAGAGGGAGCTGAGGGCGAGAGAGCGAGCGAGTGAGCGAGCGAGCGAGGAGAAGAGTGCGATCGCGCCCCGCTGTCTTTCGAACCGAGAGGTGGACGAGGACGAGGACGAGGAGGAGGAGGAGGAGGAGGAGGAGGAGGAAGAGAGAGAGAGAGAGAGAGAGAGAGAGAGAGGGAGGGAGAAAGAGAGAGAGAGAGAGAGAGAGGACTCGTGCGTCGCATTCCGGACGAATCGAATGAAAGGCGAGGAGAGAAATATTTAGGGCTCGCCGGTATAATTACGGCGTAGCGAGATATATTTTATTGCCGACCACGCGCGAGTACCGTACGGCTTCGCTCGGGGTCCTCGTTTTTTGTAGGCGCGAGCGGATCTCCGAAAGCACGCGCGCGCGCGCGCGCGCTTCACGACGACGCGAGATTTCTCCTTCTCTCTTTTAACGGCGCGCAGCGCCGAGAAATATATATTTCGATATCCGTGTCTAATTGGCTCTCTATAGGGACGCGATATTAACTACATATTGATCGCGCTTTCGACAGAGCAAAATGTTGTTGCGTGCCAAGTGGCCATGCCAATGTCCGCTCCTCGTCGATTCGTATCTGGGAGAGAGACTAATGTAAGATCTAAGTGCTGTGCGCGCGCGCGCGCGCGCGGGCAAAAATTACACCTTTGCCGGCGATTGTTAGGTCGCGCATCTTTCTTTCTTTTTCTTTTTTAAAGTCGCCTTTTTACATAAATTACCTTTCTGCCACTCGGTAGAATGTCTTTTTCTTCCGTGGTTGCCTAATGAATAACGCTTGCGAGGGGTAACACGACGAAACGGGAACCTTCAGATAGATCGGTGCTGAAATTTTCTCTCTCTTTCTCTCTCTCTCTCTCTCTCTCTCTCTCTCTCTCTCTCACTCTCACTCTCACTCTCACTCTCCGTTGATCCGCCTCATTTATTGCATTGAGCGATCAGCATTATTCCGAACGTTGTAAGACCGTTCATTCGACCCTTTGTCGGACCTGTTTAGATCAGAATCGCGAGAGAAATGCTACAAATTTCTCCTCTCTCTCTCTCTCTCTCTCTCTCTCTCTCTCTCTCTCTCTCTCTCATTCTTTCGTTTTCGGATTGACTCATGATGCGATATGCGACCCCGCTGATCGTATCGGAAATGGCCTTATTCACGGATGGGATCAGCGGAGGCTTAAATATCTCGATCTCGCGGGGAGAAGAACTAGTTACACCCGTTCCGCGGTTTCAACCCTCGTCGTCGCGGCCGGAGAGAGACACACAACACTTTGGTAGGCCGCTTTGGCGCTCGGTTTCGACCGCAAAACTCGTCCCCGCGGCTGTCCCGCGTGCTAATCGACTTACGTAGCTAAAGTATATCCCGTGAGTGATATCATCGTATTAACCCCGGGTCCGAGTCGGTTGCGCGCATAAATAGAATCGTCTTTGCGCCGCAACGTGATCTCGCGGCGAAGGGGGTTAATGTAGATGCGTAGTGCGTGCTCGCGCGGCCGAGAGAAGAGGGTCGGCTGGCTCCTCTCCTTCTTTGCTTCCTCGCGCGCGCGCGCGCGTTACATTGATACTTTACGCGATTTCGCTGCTCATTCATCCGTACACGTGAATAGGCAGCAGGGCGAGCGCGTCATGGTGATCCGCTTACATATTAATACAGAGTGGAATCCGAATCTCTTGATGGCCGCGCGGCACCGAGCCGATGAAATAAGAGCGGTCGTACCGGTTGAAATCGCGCCGTACTTGACTGTTCTTCTTCTGCTTCTCCTTCCCTCTCTCGTTTCTCTCTCTCTCTCTCTCTCTCTCTCTCTCTCTCTCTCTCTCTCTCTCTCTCTCGCGTTCGCCTTTCCTCTCTTTCTCCGCGCGAATGTTTACATTGTGAATCGGGGAAGACTTCAAGGTCGGCCATCTGCATAAATTTCTACCGAGGCGAGATCTGGCATTCACTTTTAACACGATTTCACTCAAAAGCACGGTGTAATGCTATTCAAACACACACGCGCGCGTCTTCGCTTCCTACGTCGTCCCCGGAGATTAACAATCCTCCTTATCGCATTCTAAATCTAGCACTCGCGTAATATTTTATCCTTGCGCATCTGCAGCAGTATAACCTGCAGCACCGCCGGATGAGACTCGTCTCGATTATGATCGTGCCACCCGACTGCCTTGGAGATCTTGTGGAAGAAAAAAGGAGAGGAGAAGAGAAAAGGAGAGAAAGACAAAAAATATGGCACGTCGCTTTTATCTCGCCGGTTGTGTACTCGCAGTGCGCGCGCGCACGCGCGCGTTAATTACCGGCTACGGCCGCGATAGTGCTCCTCCACGGGGATCGCAGTTCCGGCCGAATCCCGGGGCGCCCGCCGTCGACCCGGCCGGCCCCGGGGAGAAAGTGTCGCGAAATTAGGCTCGCGCTTGCTTGCTCGCTCGCTTGCTTGTTTGCTTGCTTGCGAACGCGCCGCGGAACGTAGAAACGTTCTTGGAAAAACCGGCGCTCGATCCGTTAGAAAGGCGCAATGGTCCGTGACGAAAATAGCGAGCGCTCATTAGCGCGCTTTCGTTAGGCGCTTCGTTAGGACGTTTCGCCATTTTACGCACGTAGTAGCACGTAGAAGCATTTTCACCTATTTACCCGCTATCGCGTGCTCCTTCGAGGCCGAGGCCTTTTACATAATCCTCCCACGCGCGGGCGGCGCGTTAAACGCATCTCGCTCGGCCGGAATTACCCGCGAAGAGAGACCGCGTCTCTTCTCCTCTCCCCATTCGCGCCCGTAATTGTGCCGTGCAAAAGATCGCAGGCGCTCGCTCGCGCTGATTCATAGATTTCACACGCGCGGCTTTTCTGGCGCTCGACCCACGCCGCGCGCGCGGTCGTCGCGACGGCGACGGCGACGGCGACGGCGACGGCGACGGCGACGGCGTTTCTTAGTACGGTCGCATGTGCACCGCGCCCGCGCGCCGCGCAAAGTGTATGTAAAATTGCGCGAGGAGGAAATAGTGTGGCAATCGTTCCGCGCACCTTGCCGAGCATTACCTTATGCCTACGCGTCCTTCGCAAAATTGCGTACTTACGCGGCACCGAGCGCACACACGCACACATATCCGCGGCTCTGTGCGCTCGCGCGAGACTGCTCTCCCCGTAATCACGATTACCCGAACGCTTCATTACGGAGGAGAGGCTGCGGGATTGATTAATACCGTGAGCTGCGGTTACCCGTGATACGTCGTACGCAGCATCGGCGCCGGTGATTGCGACTCGAAGGTGCCGAGCGAATTATCCAGGAATAAGCGAGACGCGCTCGCGACAGTCTCGCGTCGCGAGAGCATCGCGAGCGCATCGCGAGCGCGCTTCTCGGGTTGCTCGACCGGAGAAATACGTGGACTGAGTTTCGCGATAGTCTGCGAAGATCACATCCGAGGGAGGAGGATACGTGCAAAAGTATCGCGCGCGCGATACCTTCCGAAAGCGTGTCCGTCCGAAAAGCGATCGATACGCTGCGCGCGGCGCGAGGTCGTGCCGCCGCGCGACAGTCGCGCTGCAAGAGATATATATTCGTCGCGCAGGTAGGCAGGCAGGCAGGCAGGCAGGCAGGTTAGGGTACCCACGGCGTGTTAAAGACGTCGACGTTGAAGTCTCGAAGTCGACCCCGTGGAGGCGCGGAGGATCCCAAGACAATGGGCGGCCGCGATTGCGCAAGATCTGCTTCCGCTCCCGAGCCACGGTGGTTTTCCGTGCGCGAGCCACGAACCGCGTGTCGCAATTCTGGCAAAGGCAGGATGTCGACGAGGCTGCTTAGTGCACGGTTCTCTGCCCATGCCGATCCTGATTCCGTTTGGACATCCTCCCGCGCGCCTCTCCTCCACCTCGCGCCCCGCTTTTCCGCTCGCGCGCGCGACTCGCACGCTGTCTCGTTCTCGATCGATCCCCACCGCGCGGCCGGGTGTCGCGATCGCGATTGCAAGAAAGTTTTCGACGAAGGACACACGCTCGATGCAATCGCGATTAGACGAGGCGGGATCTCCTCGCAGGCGACTCGCGCGAGCGAGCGGCTCTCGATGTTCCCGCTCTGTGCTCTGCGTTTTCGTCGGTCTCGTTTGCTCAAAGACACCGTTGGCCGCTAATCGCACCGGGCGCTCGCCAGGGTTCCACCTGGATAAGTCAACGGCCGGATTATTCTCTCGCGGTCGGTCCTCTTCTCAGCCTGCGATCTAACGCCGGCCGTAGATGACGCTCGCGGCGCGTTCTCGCACTCCAGACCTCGAGGATTCGATTCTCCGCGAATCTGGGACTCTGGCAGTCCCAGATCGACCTGCCGGCATCGCGGCGATTATCTCGAACGCCGAGCGCGCTCCTTCTTAACGACGCTCTTTGTTACTATTACGCTTGCCACACTCGCGTATGTTTAATTGCGGTTTTGTTTAGAAATCGCGCGTTCTCCTTCGGCGGGACGAGCGGACTCTTTCTCTCTCTCTCTCTCTCTCTCTCTCTCTCTTTCTAAACGCGAGTCGTCCGCTTGCCGGAAGCGTCGCGCGGCGCGCGGGGCCGGAGATGGTGAGCCTAGCGAGGCTGGGGGAGGGGAGGAGGGGGGTCAAGAGGCTGCGTTTCCGGCGACGGAATCGGCAAGGACGAGCCGGGACCTCGCGCCAGATGCATCCTTCGCTGCACAGGCTGGCGGTTTCTTTTGCGCGCCGCGAGTCGCCCGCTGGAAAACGGAACTTCGCGGCTCGCAACACACGAATACCCCGTCCGTGCGACCTGTCGCGACGATGCGCTCTTAACAATATACCCGGCCCGGGGTTTTCGTAACCGCCGGCGCGTCGGCCAGCGCGCGCGGATTAAGGCGGCGGGTAACTCTCGCGCGACTCCACCGCGGTGGCTCGTTCGCGGTGCTCCCCTCGGTTGACCTCTGCGCGCGATCCTCTCCGCATAGCACGTTACTTTTTTCTATTTGTTTTATTTGTTTCATCTGTTTTATTTATTTCCTTTGTTTTCTTTGTTTTCTGTTTTATTCGTCTCGGTGAAACAGACTTTATTCACGTGCAGATGCTGGGAGGAAAGCGATCGTTGTTACGTATACGGTCGCTCCCTTGTGAGGGATTGCTCTGCGCCACGTGTTACTCTTGCCTGCCCTCTTGAACATCTAATAATGTCCTCGTGAAAAGAATTCAATCTGCGAGTCTCACATCGGCGCTTCGATGCGCGCGAAACGCGACCTCCCCCTTTTTCCCCTGGAGCCGCGGCCACTCGTTTCGTCTTGTCGTCGAACGCACTGGCGATGACGCCCTCGACGTTTTTTTCCCCGAGGGGAACTTACACTCCTCATTTCTGACGCGGCGCATACGGCTGCCTCGTGCACTCGTTCGAGGGTCGCGTTTTTCGTATTCATGTATGCAGCCACGCCCCGGTAGTGCGGCATGGAGCACGCTTCTTGTCCCGGCGTCTGGTCTACTTCATTAGCGCGTGAGTAGGTATACGCGCTCTTAACGTACGGCGAAGAGAGAGAGAGAGAGAGAGAGAGAGAGAGAGAGACGCCGGGAGACCTGGTGCGAGTCTGTCTTCGTACCGTCGTATCGGCGTCTCCGACGTCGTCTACGTCCACGTGAGGAAAGTCGCACGAGTGAGCGTTTGATAAATACCCGACTAGAAATTTATCCCATGATTCTGATCAGGTTAACCTCATTTGGACATCAGGTCCCAATAAGATAATACTATCGGGTAGTATACTAGTAAGTCATGTAAAGCAGCGTGGATATCAGGACCTTAGTAAGGATTCATAGTCAGGTCCTTATTGAGTTACCTTATGGAATCTTTATTACGTTTCTTTTTCTTTCAAATTATGGCTCCCGATTACTCGCCACGGCTGTATTGGATAACGACATTAGAAATAAGAAGTGACACGCTGAAAATTCTTTCATGTCACTTCCGAATAAAAAGATAGATTTGCATGAAATAATATTTTAGATCGCTTGAGTATACTTGTAAAATGTTTCGGAAAAGAAACATAAGATGAATATCATAAGATGACAAAGTATCACAAGGTGACAAGACATAAAGTGGTGTTGAGGAGAAAAGTTGCATGTCACGTTAATTTTACAACTGTTTATTGACTGCTAAAAAAGGGATAGTTTCTGTAGCATTTTACAAATATATTCAAGTGATCTGAAGTGTTTTTCCAATGCAAACATCTTTATATTTGGAAATGACACCCAAAAATTGTTTTGTTAAAACTTGATAATGTAAATCATATTAGGTACAATGAATAAGATCCCGACTAAAACCTAATTAACTGCACCATATTACATCATACACTAGGTTGGTACATTAAGGTCCTAATATGGACCCGATCATTATAACTTTATAAAGGTCTTCTTTACTCATTTCTCGTTAGGACATTGTAAGGACTGACTTACTTAGGATTACCTTTCATTCACTCTATTAGGCCCTTATCAATGTTAGATGAACCTGATCAAAATTTCTAGTATTTCGGATAGCGCGGGAGCATTTATTTTTTTTACGGGATTGTTTCCCTCGTGTTCTCTTTATGAAATTGTTAAGTCATTGGGTGATTTCTTATTAGGTGATTTTTATTCGGGATCTTTATTAGAACACCAGGCTAATTTTCATTAGAATAGCGACTCGACTCGAGTAATATCGAACCATTTTTCGAACATGCACAAAGTCGCTGTTGAGCAAATTCGCGCGAGTTGGATTTTAATCCTCCTCTCGATGGACCGCGTCGCGCGTTAAAAGGAGGAGAGAGAAAAGGAATAAAGAATAGCCGTGCGTAGCGCAGCAAAATCGCTCGGCCTTCGCGGCGCTCGCGCTCGCGCTCTATAGGCGGCCTCCTTTCGATTTTTTTGTTACATTTACGCAAACGCGCGCGGCAGATGCTCGCGCCGGTAAACGCGCGGTGAAACGCGATTTTGCAAACGACGCGACCTCCGCGCGCCGATGCTTCTAATTTGCCGGCTAACAAGGGTACCCGCGCGTATTTAGCCGCGACCTATCGTAAAAGCTTTCACGCTTTGATTTACGCGCCGTCCCGTCGCGGCTCGAAGAAACGCCTGGATTTTGCGCGGCGAACCTGCGCAAGTATTATCGCGCCGGCGATCGTTCGACCGGCATTCGCGGCGCAAATGACACATCTCCTTCGCCTAAAAGGAAAAAGAGAAAGAGACAGTCGAAATTTTGTCCTGTTGCCATTTCGATAGCGCTCTCGTCTTCGCTCCTGTTTGGACAACGACAGGCTTCCCTTCACCGAACAAAGTCTTCGAGACACATCTACACGACCCCATTATTATTACTCGAACGAGGGGGAGGGGGGGGGGCCCTGAGGGAGGTATGAAGGGACTCGGGCTAGTCCAAACATATTTTACACTGACCGTCGGCCGCGATACCTCGATACCTATTTGATACCGCGATCCATGTCGCGATGGGGGAGCGCAGGATAAATGGATCGGCCACAGGATCGACCCATATATCCGCAGCACTCCCGCAGGATCCCGCGCGAGGCGAGAGCGTAGGAGGTCGGGCCCGGGACGCGGCATGCCGTGCATGCCGCGCGTCGTGTCGAGCCGGAGATTAATGGTGCTTTAATAACGTTAATTGAAGCCCTTAGAAGAATCGATACGACGCCGATCGGACCGGTATCGTTTCGAGATACCGATCGATCTTATGATAAATAGTCAGCGGCACTGCGGGCGACCGTTCCGACGCCTCTTCGCCCCTTCGCCTTTTCTTTTATTCTCCCTACGAGCATCTCTCTCTCTCTCTCTCTCGCTCTCGCTCTCACTCTCTTTCTTTCTTCCTCTTCCTTTTTCTTGCCTTCCTTCTCAATCTTCTTGCCTCCTTCTCATCCTCGCCTGCGCGTCGTTCTCTTCCTGCTGCGGCGCGCCATTTGCCCCGGCGATGCTATCCCGCTTAGTAATAGTCGGACGTACGTGAATAAACATATCCTGCGCGCGACTGGCTACGCTTCATTTTTAATCGACGACGCTTCACAATGCCGACCGCTGCGGAGCGTCCGTCCCGTCTGGCGACCTTTGTGCCGCCGCTTGCGCGTCTGTGCCTTCGTGTATCCTCCAAATCCCCGTCGATAGCACCAACGACTCCATTAAACCCCGTGGAGATCGCGCGAGAAGCGAAACCGTAGCGCGACAACAGCAAGTTCTCTCTCTCTCTCTCTCTCTCTCTCTCTCTCTTCCGAGCGGACAGGACCCCTCGCCTGACGGCTCGGCCGAGGAAGACGTTCGTCAGCTCGTGGCCGGCAAGGCGAAGCAAGGTGGCGGGGCGATTTGGATTGGCCAAGCGTCGCGGCGCGACGACCATGACCCGGGGATAATAAAACGAGCAACAATAGACAATGGCGGTCCCATGCTCTACATACGCAAAGCGCGGTAGGCACGCGCGAACGGCGCGTAGGTAAGCGTGAGCAAACGCACACGAACGGCCGCGCGCGGCATTAGCGCGCTCGCGCACGAGTGGGTGCGCGCGCGGAGCGAGCGAGTGCACGAGTGAGTGCGTGCGTGTACGTGCGTGCGGCACTCACGCGACGTTCTCACTCGCGCGCGCCGCGACGATTCGCGCTCTCGCTCTCTCTCGCTCTCTCTCGCTCTCTCTCGCTCTCTCGCCGACCGGCAAAAGTGTTGTCGCTAATTGTCGTGGCGCAACCGCTCGCATTGTCCGCGGATTAATCGTCATGAGAAACGTCGGCGCGCGTTACTGCTATTGTTGCACGACAGCGGTCGCGCGAGCTTCGTTGCAAGCGTGTGTCGTTAGTCTCGCGCGGCTCTTCTTTTTCCGCTTCTTTTCGGAGGATAATTCGGCCGCTGTCGACACCGCGCTCGCGCGCGCGCGCGAAAGTAACGGCTCGAGCGCGAGTTTGAGACGTCAGGAGGACGGACGGACGACGAATGGACGGATAGATAGGCGGGTAGGTGTCGAGTAGGTAGGTGTACGAACGCGAACGGATGGATATCTTCGTAACACGTGGGCAGAGCCGCCGCTCCTCCCGACGTGTCTTCGTGTCTTACGTGCGCTGCGCAGCGCGGTGCACGTGCGCCCGCCCAGGAATCAATTCTTACTGGAGCGCAATTAGGGAAACGACTCGCCGCACACTCTCGCGCGTGGTAATCGCTTCCGGTGACGAAAGAGAGCGCGAGCGAGGTTGCGCACCGTTTGGCCGAGCGTCTCCTGCGCGCGTGTGACGGCCGCGAGGGGGCTGTCGCCGTTGCCATTTCGCCGCCGCCGCCGCCGATTATTACGATAAACTCCTCCGTGACTCATCGGCTGATCATTTTTGCGAAAGCAAAAAGCGCGTCGCGTAATCGCCGCGATAGAGAGGAAGAGAGGGAGAGAGAGAGAGAGAGAGAGAGAGAGAGAGAGAGAGAGAGAGAGAGAGAGAGAGGTGCGTCGGCTTATCGCGTCGGATCGCTCGATTGGATCGCCCGATCGGATCGCTCGCGTATCGATTCGCCACGTTGACGTCGGCTTTCAACGCGCGGCGGACGATCCTCGAGGAAACGGCTCACCGGAGCGCACCGGCGGCGCTCCGATCGGAATCGACCGGTCCGGCCGCGCCGGCCGTCGTCGATCCCGATTTTCGGCCGGGTCGCCGATACGAGAGGAGAAGGCAGCACCACCACCACCGGGTCTCGTGCCACCCACGCGAGAGAGAGAGAGAGAGAGAGAGAGAGAGATGCTTTTCACGCCTCTGACGCGACTAGTTCCTTTGACGGGGCACCGCGAGCTCTGGCTGTGCCCGGGCTGTTGGCCCCTCGGATATCTCCGACATGACAGATAACACAATGGCTCTAATACGCCGCGCCGTGAAAAGGGTAAAGAGGTGCCTACGACGATGGCGCCGATGAATGGTGGCTACGAGCGATACAGAGACTCTCCCTATCTTATCGGATCTACCGCGAGTTGCGGCACGGCCGGCCGCAATGCTCTCGGACAGTGGTTCCCATTGTTCCACGCACCTCCCCCTCCCCGTCCCGCCCCGCCCCGCCCCGCCCGGCCGTACGCCACCCCGGTCGCCCTTGTCTCGCGCTCTCTTTCTCTTTCTCTTTCTCTTTCTCTCGCTTTGCCGACCTACGTCCCCCGACTGCGATCGATTGGATCTGAATCGCTCTCGATTGCGCTAGATACGCCGGTGTAGGCGATCGCTTTGCCGCTCGTGGAACGCGATTAGATTACCGCGCGCATGTGTGTGAGAGAGAGAGAGAGAGAGAGAGAGAAAGAGGTCAGCTACCTTTTTCTACCTCGAGGAGAATCTCAGTCGCGCTACACGCTCTTCTTGGTTTCTTCGCGGGTATTTCATTCGAGATGGGAAGAGGAGAAGAGAGCAACAGGGGCGCGAGGGGGGAGATAACGTAGGCCGTTAATTCATATTTCAGCGCGACTTGTACACGAGAGCGAGAGAGGACAGAGAGGTATAATATTCTATCGCGCTGATGGGCTCGATCGTAGCGCAACAAGCGACACGGCCCACGCTCGTCGAAAAGTCGAGCATCGTCGGGACCGCCGCGGCGCGGCGCGGCGCGACGCGATGGGCCTCACGCGCGAGAGGGGAAAAATCCGCTCTCACCCACGCTCTCGCGCTTACGGGGCTCGCCAGTGAGAAGGGATCCTTGTCTCGCCCCCGTCGAGGGCTCTTCTCTCGCGCACGTCGAGTGCCTGGCCCTGCGTGATGCGCGATGACGCGGCCGTCGAAGCTGGAGCGAGAAATCGCGCGCGCGCGCGCTTTCTAGCGTTTACGGTATAGCGTATACCGTCGAGCGGCGGGACTCGCGCGCGCGCTTTCCGCGGCCTCTTCTGCCGCGGCGCGACCGATATCGAAAGCGAGAGCGCGCGAGCATAATGTATACGCCTCCTCGTTCGTGCATCATCGCCGCCGCGCTGAATGACTTAATAAAAGAATCTCGATTACGCCAGACGAGATTCCATCCGCCGCGCCGCGCCGCGCCGCGCCGCGCCGCGTCGCGGGCGAACAAAGGGGCGACGGGCCTCCCACCGGCCGCGTGCGCGCGTTCGTTCAGCCGGGCCCCGAGAGTCGCGAGAGAAAAGGCCTTTCCTGGCCAGCTAATGCCACGGATTTATGTGGGTTAGGGCGTCGACTCGGCTTCGCGAGCGGCTTCGCAGCGAGGAAATCTCAACTCGCTCGTTCGCGCGCGAGCGATCCAGGTGACTCATGCGCGACTACCCACCTAATCCGGTGCCGCCACTCGCCCGTCCGCCGCCCGTGATCGCCACGTCCGTCCACGTTCGCGCTCGCGCCCGCTCTCGGACATGAAGAGCGAGCGAACGGGTACTCTGTGTGTGTGTGTGTGTGTGGCGCGACGTGAGCGCGGAAAAGAGCGACGGGGGCGCGCGAGATGGCGACGCCAAGAGCAGGAGGAGGAAGAATAAGAAGAAGACAGCCGGCGTGTACAATGCACGGGCGAGAGAGCGACAAGTTGGAGTCGGAGACGCGCTGCTGAAACACAATGCGGGCGTGGGTCCTCGCGCGAAGCGACGCGACGACCAACGAGGCGAAATGACCCGTCCCGATGCTGCGTCGCGCTGCTTCTTCTTTCTCGTGTCGCACAACTCTCCCCTGCCTCGCCGCCCTCCTGTGCCTGCTGCTGTCCCTCTCCTCCGCGACGCCGATGCCGACGTCGACTTCGCTCGAGCTCCTCCGCGTTCTCCTCCTCCGACTTCGCGAGATACGCACTTTTCCTTTCGTCCGGACGTGTCGCAGCGCGACGGGCAACGGGGATACCTTGTGCAAGTGTTCCGACCTACCTGTGCCCCGCGGTGACGCGCATCGCGCATCGCGCCCTCGTTACCTCGCGCGCGGAAAGCTCCCGGGGAACCTTGAAACCGTTTCGCAGCCATCGAGATCGACCTGCCGCCGCTCTCTCGTTGCTCGGCAGAGCGAGGCGAAAATGCGCGCCATTCTTCGAGAATGAGCGGGGTCATCGCGCCGGTTGCATTCGTTGCGGTTATCGGGGGGAATTGAAGTCGCGCCGCGGCAGATCGCCAAGTAACGTCGGAGCGCGTCTTGTAACGACGTCTTGAATTAACGCCGAGGACATCCCGAGCGAGCCGCTCGTTCTTGTTATTAATTCCGACAAACGGAACGTCGCGATTACAGTTAACTTGAATAGAAATTACCTGAGAACGGGCATTAAGTTTTCAAAAATAATTATACACTGGGGAGGGGAGAGACAAGTATCTGAGAAGTAAGAAATATTTATTCCGTGGGCTCTAATGGACGCACTCGCTTTATCGTTGCGCTTATATCTTTACGTCGAGAACAATTTTTTTCTTTTTCTTTTTTTTCAAATAAGAGGATATACATTCTTTTTTAGATCCAGGGTTTGCTTTTTAAAACTTTTTTTTTTTCTAATTCTTTTTTCGAATAAGAGGACGTACATTTTTTTCAAATCCATAAAAATAAGAGGACGTATTTTCTTTTTAAATCCAGGATTTACTTTACTAAAGAAAATTTTTTAAATTCTTTTTTCATATAAGAGGATATACATTTTCTCAAATCGTAGCTTTTCGTGGAACCAATAGTTTCTTTTACTCGAGTAAAAAAATTTGGGGTTCAACGAGTGAGTTGCTAATAATTTGTCTCTCAGCGTGACGTTTTTTATTCGACCTGACATTTTACACGGATAATGCGATTGGTCACAGATGAGCGGCCCTTGACGAAGCATGCTACATCGGAAGCCCATTATCGGTGTCACTTGAATCGCCCTTATCGTGTTCGCGCCGACGTACACCGCCTTTGCGGCTGTGATTGCGCGCTGACCGTCGGGTTACAGCGTGTACCTTGAAGAATGCAGGTATATGTGCATACATATACCGGGTCGGGTGCCGTCGGCCGTGATTTACGATTAGGTAGTCCAGAAATCGACAGTACACGGCCAATAAGAAGAAAATGCTCGCAACAAGAGCCGTGCTCGCGGCACGATCTACGGCCTGAAGTAAGGTGATACGCTCCCGCGAGCGAGTCCGATCCGACAGGTTCGCGAAGCGCAGCGTGCACGGCCTGCGTCGTGCAAGACGTATCGGCGCGATTACGCGATCTTGTCGGAATCGACGTCTCCTCGGCGGCCTGGCCCGGTCGCCGCCGGGTCCCCGTAGTTCGTCCTGCTCGAAATTGCGTTCACAACAGCGGCAGTTTCTCGGCCCCGGCCGAAAGGATCGGCTCCCTTTTTCTCAAGTTTGCCGCGCAATCTGCGACCCGGCTGCAATAAACCGCCGAGAGACCAAAGCTCAAATTGATTCGTCCGTGCCGCAAACACGAAGGTCATTCTGCGCGCCTCCTTTATATAGCTTATCTGCTCCCTTATACCTTATATACCTGTCGAAGCGTCCGGATTTTATAGCCCCGAGGCGGAAGCTAGCGCGCACCTGCCCGCCCTGTGAGAGAGCCGAGCCGCTCGAGAAGAAATGATTGCGGGCCATTGTCGGAGTAAGTGTGCTTAGGATCGGATTTTTAGCGTTCGGGAGCGCGCATTCACATCGGGTCAAGTCGTCGTCGTCGTCGTCGTCGTCGTCGTCGTCGACGGCGACGTCTGTGTTCTCCGCCGGCTCAGCCATTATGACGGACTCCTCTCGGCGAGAATTGCTTTCCGCGAAGGTGTCGTAAAACGCGCCACGGATATCAACACACGTTGCGAACGTGCTTCCCTCCTCCCTTTGTGCGTTACCTTGTTTATTATGTTAGCGCGCTGCAACATCGCGCGCTCGACACAATTCCCTTCCTCTTGTTCCTCGTTCGCTCCAAATCGCTTTCCTCCAAATCGCGTGTGACACGATATTGCCGCGCGGATGCCGCGCCGCGCCGCACCGGTCGGTCGGTCGGTCAGGTTCGCGCTCTTCGGGGTCGCACTTGGTAGCTTCTCGGGTATGCGGAGAAGCGGCGGCGGCGGCACACGCGGCGACACTTGTCAGCCCGGTGCACGCATAAACTATATTTGTCTACGCCGGCCGCGCGAGAGTCTAACCGGGCATAAAGGAGAGACTCGCGCGCAGAGAGCGAGAGGGTGAAGACACCTCAGGGTCAGCCGCGTTCTTCGCGGCATCGATATGTGGCCCTCGTATACCACACTCGCGTGAGTTCATACCGCCGTGGTGCAGTGGCGCGCGAGCGCGTGAGTTACGCGCCGCGCGTAACTGTCCGTGCCGAATGGCGTGATTAAGATGCTGCTGATATCCGGCTTCTATAATCGGCCGTGATGACACGTACTTGCCACTGAATAATCGCGCGTCTGAAAAGTCCGCCGAGTGGAAAGGTGCACTCGCAGCAGGCGAGAGAGAGAGAGAGAGAGAGAGAGAGAGAGAGAGAGAGAGAGAGAGAGAGAGAGAGAGAGAGAGAGAGAGAGAGAGAGAGAGAGAGAGAGAGAGAGAGAGTGCCTCATGGGCGCCAGCGCGGATCGCGACGAAGGGCGGCGGGCGTGGGGGGGGGGGAGACCAGAGGCGGTCTCGCGGTGTGCGTTGATACGCGAATTCGCGACGGTTGCGTTTATTACGTTGCGCGCCGCGCGCGTTTATTACGTTCCCGTTACAAACGCGCGTTGATTATTGTTTATTACGGCTCTCCACGGGCCGCCAGAGGAAAGAAAGTCCTCGTTTTTCCCTCCGTTCCTTCTCTCTCTCTCGCGCGCGCGCGCGCGCGACGCGACGTTTCCCGCGCCCTTCCAGGAGGGCACGCGGACCGCCGCGGTAGGAAATCGCGGGGGCTGCCGCAGCGCGGCCATTGTCATAGCTCATACCGGTGTCCCTTCTCCCTCCTGCCGCCCCTCCTTGTCTCCTCTCTCTCTCTCTCTCTCTCTCTTTCGTCGAGCGATACTCTCGCGTCGCGTCTAGAACCCCACAGTTAGGCGAGTTAGAAGCCCACACGGTAGCGGACATTGTTATTCAAATCAGCCATTGTCTCCGGGCCGACAGATGCTAATTTTTAAGTCCCGGTTGATTACGCGCACGGGCGTTTCCAGTGTGTTCTCGGATGTAGAGCGAGAGAGGGCTCCTTCGTCTGTGTCGGAGCTCACCGCCGCCGCCACCGCCGCCGCCGCCGTCGCGACGCGGTTATGGGGACGACGCCCTGACGGAGTTTCTCTTATCCCGATCGATATCGCTCGGCTGCGCCGGCCAATCTCAGTCGGGAAACAAAGGAACCGTCCCCAATGACGTGTTACACCACTTTCTCCCCGAAGGTGGAGCCGCGTTAGCGCGGCGAATTCCCCGCCGCGACCGGCTCTATCAGGCCGATCTCGCGCCGAGCGCGATCCCGACGCTCTTAACACCGGAACGCTAACACGGAATAATTGCCCATTAGGGCCGATAATTACACGTGTGACATCGTACGGGCTTCCTCACGGGTGGAAACGTCGAACGCTGTCGGTGGCTGCGACGTGTCGACGGGCGAATCGCTCGAATCACGCATCCCTCGGCTGTGGCACGTTGAGCATCGCGAACAGCCGTTGGAAAAGCCGCGTAGGAAAAAGAGTCATTTGTGGGGAAATTTGGGAAACTGCCTTTCAACATTCTATTCGATCGTACGAGCGAATCAGCTTTGCGGCCAGTCGACGAGACAAAGTCTCGAGGATGCACGCGCGTCTCGATGTGAATTTGTCGCATTTTCGGTGACCCGACGATCAAGCATCGATCCGCTCTCGATCACGTCACGATCGGAATCAGGCACGATCCTGACTGGGAATAATGGAGCAACCCCCGCACGTGGTGGTGTGCGTCTCTCCTGGCGCTGTTTCCTCTCTCGGGCTCACCGTCGCCGACTCTCGCGGATGCGAGTTCTCGGCCGCTCTCGCGAGAACGCTGCGGGATATTTTCGAGGCGCGCTCGATAGAGACATAAAGAAAGGACGTGCGACATCCTGCCCCGCGGGCGGGCATTGGCGGGGTATAAATCATCCGCGCGAGGGATTGCATTTCAATGCCCGCAGCTGGATAAGTAACGCGCGAGATCGCGAGCGCGACCGGAGCGCCCGGCGGTTTTATGCAGCGCGCAACGTTGCGGCCGCGGCGGCGGCGGCGGCGATGCAGCGGCTATCGGAGGCGCGCATCCCCCTCGTTACAGATGCAGCGGGCGCGTATCCGGCAAGCCCCCGTGGGTGTCGTTGGGCGACAAAGACGGCGAGACGAGACGCGCGCTCGTGGTCGCGCTTTGAGACCGACGGCGTCGCTCCGCCTCTCCTTCTTTCTTTCTCCCTCTCTCTCTCTCTCTCTCTCTCTCTCTCTCTCTCACTCTCTCTCTCTTTCTTTTTGCCGTCTTGCCTCCGTCTTTCTTTCATTCCGCTTTAATGTATGTCACCGGATTTCACGTCGATCGATCGTCCTCTGCGCGCGCCGACGCTCGCTCGTACGCGTCGCTATTCCGACATTGCGCTATGCGACAATCGCCGTCTATTTCGTGATCGACCGCCGCCGCCGCCGCCGCCGCGCCGTCGACACGTCGCCGACCGGAGATGCGAATCGAGACACACGCGTTTGCAGTTACTCCTCCCTTGAAGCTGCGGGAATAGCGGAAACGTCGCGTCCGCGTGATTGTTGTATATATATATATATATATATATATATTTGTTAATTACATGCGCTTTAGTACAGCGAACGAAACATTGCAGTACGCATTGCGCGACCCATTCGACACGGGCAAAAATCGGGGCCGGCGTCTCTTCGAGCGATCGACCGGCCGGAAACTTCTCTCCCCCCGCGGCCTCGGCGGCTTATGCTCGGAGGCGACCACCTCTCGCGCCATCCTCTTTCGTAGCATCCGCGGCGCGAGGCATACAAAACGAGAACAATGCGCGAGAGATAACGGTGCGATTGTTACCCGCTGACAGAGCGAGCGGCGAGATCGAGAAGGCGGCGATCAACGGGCGTGAAGGATCGCTGATCTGGTTCGCGGTCGTCGCTAGGATAGATCAGAGGGGGAGAGAGAGAGAGAGAGAGAGAGAGAGAGAGAGAGAGAGAGAGAGAGAGAGAGAGAGAGAGAGAGAGAGAGAGAGAGAGAGAGGGAAGGTGAGAGAGAGGGTGAGAGAGAGAGGGGGGGAGAGGGGGGAGAGAGAGAGAGAGAGAGAGAGAGAGAGAGAGAGAGAATGAGTCTCTCCGCGTCTCCTCCGCGAAGGCGCGATCAGCACACGATAAACGGCGGCGGTGCGCGTTTCGTAGCCAATGGCATAAATCTCGGTTCGTGCGGCACGTATATGCGTGCGGTGCCGAGCCACGCACTGGGCGTGTCGCACGCAACGCCCGGCACGTGGACAACTCGGATACGCATCGACAGCCTCTCTTTCTCTCTCTCTCTCTCTCTCTCTCTCTTTCTCAACGCACGAGCTCCGACACCGCGCGCGGCCACGCACACGCGGGCGTAAACGCGCCGCGCGCCTCGTCTCGCGTCCCCCCTCCTCGCGGCGTCGATTTCCGCGGCGGGAAATTTCGTCTCTTCCGAGGAACGCTTCTCGTCGCGGAGTGAGCGACGTTGAAATCAGCGGCTCGCCGCGAGTGCCGATGAGCGACCGCGATACGCGGGTATGCTCGGCTGAGCAAAACTTGCGAAAACACTTGTCCTCGATGAGTCTCGCGACGCATGGGCGTTTGTTTTCTGCTCACTGTTTTTAGCACTTTTCGCTACTTTTGCACTCGGTAATCGCGCCCGAGGGATGGCACTTTGGTCACTTGGGAAAGTCATCGTCGTCGTGACGACGAAAGAGAGACGCTCTGCAGCCTTTAATCGTCCGACCGTGCAATTGAGCGCTGCGATTTTCGCCCGGGGGGGAGGGGGGCGGCGAAGCGGGCGGGGGAAGGCAGAGAGACAGAAGGTCGGAATTGTATTATCCGCGAGCCGAGGGCAGAATGCGGAAGAGAGGCACGCATGACCGTTGGTTCGATCGCCTCGTTCAAATACGGCCGTTCGTATGCCGCGTGCGCGCAGCTTACTTTCTGCCGCGAGTGACGCGCGCGCGCGCGCGCTCGCGCTCGTAAAAAATCACTTTTTCGCGATGCAGGTATAAGCGCATCCTGCCGGGCGCGAACGACTTATTGTTCCCGTCGCTCGCCTAACGTCATCGCGCGTACGCTCCGCACACGCGCACCTGGTTACGAGCCTGTGCGGCGCATAGAGGCGCGTACGAAGGGTGCGTGATGCACCTCTCTCTCTCTCTCTCTCTCTCTGTGCAGCGCGCGAAACGTGACCAGACGCGGAGGTGTCCTGCGCCGCCGATCGAAGAGGAGCCAGCGCAGGTCGGCCGGCCCGGGTGAGTCAGTCTCTTAGAATGTACGGTGGCATTGTGCCTGACGTCGGCCACGCGGAATACGCAACGAGTTTACGCGAAAAAAGACGACCGCGTCAAATGAAGCGTCGCGAGCGCGTCGCGCGATTGATAGGGGTGGGTTTACGTGAGACGTGAGATTTTGCGGGCGGTTGTTACGGGCTATAATTTTCAGTGGCAACAATCTTTGTCAACGGCGGGGGGAATGAGTCAGGCAGAAAGTTAAATTGGACGTCACACGTAGGGAATAGAGAGAGAGAGAGAGAGAGAGTGAAACGGATAAATAATTAAGGCATACAATTATATAAATTATATAAATTGAATATTATATAAGTTGAAAATTTTGTCAATAATGATGGTTATTATTATTGCTAATTTATGAGGCAAAAATTTATTCACTACTCTGGAGGATTTCCTCAAGGCGCACGCATCTGCCGTGTAATGTTTAATAATTCGACGCGCCGAAGGCGGCGCGGCCTGAGAGAGTCCGTTTGCCGGCGCGCTGGAAAGAGAGAAATTTCGCTATCAAGCAGCTATCGCGCGCTCGGTTTACGATTTAATGGATCATCATCCGAGGGCCGCGTCGTCGATTCATAGAAACGAGCGTTTCCGTAATTCGCGCGTCAGCTGCTTCTCGCGAGGCACCTCGATCGCTATCGCTCGGCGCGAGCATGGGGCCCCGTTCTCTCTTTCACCATCCCGCCAGACACGGAATATAAAAGTGAATTAAGATTGCCTCGCGAACCATCTCCGGATCATTGATCGTCTTTGCGCCAATTCGCACGCCGCCGTCGATTTGTAATAGCGAAAGCGCCGCTGCCGCCGATCGATCGATCGATCGATCGAGCGAGCGGCGTTCCTGCCGACTTCTTGCCGCTCCATCTCCATCCACGATATTCCGCAGGAAGTGACACGCAAATGCACACGCGCCACGACGGCACGAGCCGATGAATAAGAAAAATCGATGACGCGAGTGCGAGCGAAGCGAAGGCTCGCCTCGCGGAGGAGAATCCCGAACACGAGTCGCTGCCGATCGCGGCTCTCGGACGCGCGTACGATCCAGCGATCGGCATCTTGAACTTTCGCACGGGGGGATGCTCCGCTCTCGTCTCGCCAATGAAAACGAACGCGGTCGCATCTTGCGATCGCCGCTCGCAAAAAGCCGCCGAGGGCCGAGCGACGTAATGAACGCCGATTTCCAAGGTGGGCTCATCCCCCCGATCGACGGGGGATCGAGAGATCGTTAGCGCCGATTTGCGCGCGGGGATTGCGTGGATCTACGCGCGGTAATTGCCGCACGATAATCACGGCTGTTACTTGCCACGGCTTACGAGCGGCCAACTATTCGTTAGGTCTCGGATCCCTCTGAACCGCCGGTTACCGCGATTTCGTTGGCCTCCGGTGCGCCAGCAGGTGTTTGAGACGACGACGCCACGGGACGGGGGGAAGGGGGCGGGAGCCGAGCGGGGCGAGCTTCCTCGCTCGCACGTGTGTCTCGGGTCTTTCTCTAACTCTTTCTCTCTCGCTCTGCCCCCACCCTTCCCCTGGAATCGGAAATAAGAATATTATGTGTATTACGGTGGGCCGGGCGCGATAATCGTTGCAGGATCCCATCGGACGCGACGGATTTCGCAATCACGGCTCGTCCCGATGACGAGCATGTATATTCAGGATCGTTTATGCAAAGTAATCCCAATAAATATGCAACGATGCAAATGTCAGATATCTGTACCGCGTTTACGGCCGCGCTTTGACGTTAATAACGCGACGGGCACACACGTTATATTTCCAAGTCGACCGAGACTGATTATATTCCGCGCGTCAGTCAAGGGGGACAGATCGGGGGAGAGGGTGCTGCTGCCGATGAAGGATGGAGGAACGCGCGCGCATCCTTGTTACGCCGACGCGCGTTCGCCGAGCGATAAATCGCGGCCGGATGATTAACATTGCAAAAATACCACCGTGGTGGCACCTCGCGCTTGTCATGGGCGGGGGGAGTCGCTCACTTGCGCGTGCAAATACATATGTATATATATATATATATATATATTTGCGATCTACATTTACATGCAAAAATCTCTCCCGCGATCGCGAAGCGGCGGGAGGGGGAGGGGGGAGCACCGACACGGCGTACTTTTACCTTCGTTTCGAGGTTAAGAGACGAGTCAATCGGTCGGCGACCTCGCGCTCTCGAGAGACAACCCGCGTTCGCGAGCGTACCTTGTGAGAGCGACGGGGAAAGGGCCGTGCGATGAGAGATCGATGCGCGATGTTACGAGACGGCAAAAGCTGTCTGTTGGTCGTCCTAGTTTAGAAGGATACTCAACGATCCCTCAGAGATGGGGTCTTCCCCGGCGTTTCCGTTGCTACGGACAAATCGGCTGCGAATTGAGCGGCTTGCGAGAGCTTGGCGAAGAATGGCAGAGAATCCTGGTAACTCCTTCCCTCGGGCTCGCCTTTCGACGGCGACACAGATCTGCGCGCGACACGACGCGGACGGTTCGCGAGACTCGCTCGCGGGCCGGCAAAAACGACGAGCGTTGCTAAATGCGGGGGAATTATAAATATGCAAGTATCTAACAATAAGCGCGCGGCCGGTTGTATAGCGACCGGAGAGAGAGAGAGAGAGAGAGAGAGAGAGAGAGAGAGAGAGAGAGAGGAGGGAGGATCTACACCCGCAGAATGTTAATACGCGAGTTAGCCGGGTGAAAGATAGACAAGTAGGCGGACTCGACGCGAGAGAGAGAGAGAGAGAGAGAGAGAGAGAGAGAGAGAGAGAGATCTTTTCCCTTTTGCTTTTCAAGCTTTTTTCGCGCCTCTGCGCTCAGCCCTATCTTTCCATCCGCCCTCTCTCTCCCTCCTTCCTTCTTCCGCGCGGCCAACTCTCCCGCGCTCTCTCGCCACCCTCCCCCAGCGGCCCAGCGTACGCGCACACTACCGGCGTGGCGCGTAATGGAAATTCAAATTTATTCCCGTCGGCTGCATGCGCGGGACGCTTCATTAGCACGATCCGTATGGGAATGCACGCTTTTAACTGCCTCAGCGGCTCGCACGGCGATAATTTAATTATTACGTTAGATTTGCTAATTCGCCCTAAGGGAGGCGGTGCTGTCCAGCGAGACCGCTTTTTCTTAGGGGCGGTTTAAGCAACGAAGAGCTAGCTCTCACACTCTTTCTCTCTCTTTCTCTCTCTCTCTCTCTCTCTCTCCCTCTCTTCACTTTCTTCCGTTCGCGTCTTCGCGTCTCCCCCCTTCTCCTCCTCTTCCTCCTCTTCCATCGGCCGTCTCGCCGACGGAATTCGCTCTCGCTCCGACGACGACAGCGAAGCATTCCGCGCCACCGGGTGTTTCGCCGCGAGAACACTCGTCGTCCCTCGCCGCCACCCCGTCGGTTTTGCTGCCCCGATCGGACGAACCGATCGATTAACAGATTGATCGCCGCCGCTTCGTCCGGCCGACACGCCTTATCCTTCCGCCAGCGACCACCCTGATTTTCTGCCCGCGGGGTCGTGGTCGGTCATTAACGGCGAATTAAATAGCAATATTGCGCGAAGACGCTCCCGCGCTGCTTTCTCTCTCTCTCTCTCTCCCTTCCTTCGTTCGGTCTCGCTTTTCTTATCGCACCGTTGAAGCGCGCCGTTGACATTTGCATAATGCAGCGTGCTTGCTCTTTGGCGTGACTCGCGGTTGTCATAAATTGCACTTATCTGCTCGTTAACGATGGGCATAGATTCGAGGCGTGATAAAATGTATCATGCACACGCGCTCTGTAAATCGTGTCCTGTTGACGCGAGCCGAGCTAACCGCGAGTCAGAGCTAATCGCGTTCTTCACCGCCGCCGCCGTCGTCCGCCGCCGTCGTCGTCATGCGAGTACGTAGCGTAACACCGCCGTAATAGCCAGGCATGCACGGCGGCACCGTGTGGAATATATATATCGTTATTTCATAATGGTCGCGGGTGGTGCGTCCGTCGCATATCATCGAGACGTATTACGAAAGAAATCGCTCGACCTCGTGCCGCGAGCGGAAAATGTTTTGACCGCGCGCGAGAACGCCACCGCCGCCGCGCCGCGTCGCCTTTCGCTTCGACGAGCCTCGCGTAAAGGAGATCAGCACGGTCGTCTCGTCGCCAGATTGCCGCCAGTGAAAAACTCGTCGATATTACATCGATACCGTCGAGCGAGTCACAGCAACTCGCGCGAGACGTGCGCGGCGCACCGTCGAGCTGGTCTTCGGGCTTCCTGTCTTGGAATATAATTGTCCAGGACGACGGCGGCGGCGATTCCCGCGCCCCGCGATCCTTAGCGCGTTTCCCCGCGTCGATTCCGGCCGTGTGTTTGCGAATTTGCGAGCGAGCGAGCGAGCCGAGTCCATCCTTCCATGCGGACAATACGTTTCCCGCGACACAGTTTACAGTATCGAATCAAAGCAAATTGCTGTGCGTACCGGCCGAGCGGGCCGCTCTCGCATGCGTGCGGCTTACAAATGTCCGACGGTGGCTCCCAATTACGTAAGATTATGACATCGGCGCGACACAGTCGCGCTCACGATCACGCGTACGCGCGTGCGTAATGCGCCCTCCTTCCGTGACGTCGCCCTCCGACCCCGGCTCGGACTGCCCCCTTGGTCGCGGGGGGATCGTGCGTGCGTGGGTGCACGTTTTTCATTCCTTTTCGCAACTTTCGGACTTCTCCGACGGTGCGGGCTAATTGCCGCCGAAGCCGCGACAGCCGCGTGTCTCCGTTTTGCGCGCGGCGGGTTCACGACCGCATCGCGTTACGCTGTCACGATTCGCACAGCCCCTCATTCAGCCGCGCATCCTCTTTGCTCGCGCTCGCGCGACTGGAACCGCCGGCGCCGATTCCCACATTATCGCGCCTCGGCTCACCCGCACGCCGCCGACTCGCGCTCTTCGCTCGGAGGGACTCGTCTCTTGGATGTATCACGGAAAATGGTCGAATAATACAAGCTGTGAAATTTCCTGACACGCCTGTGTTTAACTGCCTCTTTCTCTCTCTCTCTCTCTCTCTCTCTCTCTCTCTCTCTCTCTCTCTCTCTCTCTCTCTCTCTCTGTCTCTGTCTCTGTCTCTGTCTCTGTCTCTGTCTCTGTCTCTGTCTCTGTCTCTGTCTCTGTCTCTGTCTCTGTCTCTGTCTCTGTCTCTTTCTCTCTCTCTCTCTCTCTCTCTCTCTCTCACACCATCTCGTTCATTGAAAAATTCACGTCTCTCTTTCCCGATTAGAAATTTATCCCATGGTTCTGATCAGGTTAACCTCATTTGGACATCAGGTCCCAATAAGGTAATACTATCGGGTCCTAGTAAGTCCTACTATCGGGTAAGTAATGTAACGCAACGTGGATATCAGGACCTTAGTAAAGATTCATAGTCAGGTCCTTATTGAGTTACCTTACATTAGAACTACATCAGAAATAAGAAATGACACGCTGAACATTCTTTCATGTCACTTCCAAATAAAAAGCTAGATTTGCATGAAACAATATTTTAGATCGCTCGAGCATACTTGTAAAGTGTTTCGGAAAAGAAACATAAAATGAATATCATAAGATCACAAAGTATCACAAGGTGACAAGACATAAAGTAGTGTTGAAGAGAAAAGTTGCATGTCACGTTAATTTTACAACTGTTTATTGACTGCTAAAAAAGGGATAGTTTCTGTAGCATTTTACAAATATATTCAAGTGATCTGAGGTGTTTTTCCAATGCAAGCATCTTTATATTTGGAAATGACACCCAAAAATTGTTTGGTTAAAACTTGATGATGCAAATCATATTAGGTACAATGAATAAGATCGCGACTAGAACCTGATTAACTGCACCATATTATATCATACACTAGGTTGGTACATTAAGGTCCTAATGAGGACCCGATCATTATAACCTTATAAAGGTCTCCCTTACTCATTTGTCGTTATTACATTATAAGGACTGACTTACTTAGGATTACCTTTCATTCCCTGTTAGATCCTTATCAATGTTAGATGAACCTGATCAAAATTTCTAGTCGGGTTATGCCGACGTTCAGTTCTCCCCGAGGCATTTCTCTCACCGATCTCGGCAGTAGCTTTCTCGTTGGCGTCTCGAGGCGTCTCGCCGCCTCGAGCAATCGGCGCGAATTCGAGCAAGACTCGCGATAATCCGACGCGTCTGGCGCGCGTTCCGCTCCACTGGCGGAGGATCGGCGTAGCGAGCGCGGCCAGCTGTTTTAACCGCGTTCAAAATCGCTCGAGAGCGTGACGTTAGCGCGAGATGCGGCGCACCAGATGCGCGCGCGATTGCAAATTGCGGAAAGTATTCGGAACGCCGCGCTCCGGCGAACGCTGTCACAACGCGAGAGATGATCGTCGCGATTCTCCGCCGCGCGCTTTCGCAACGGACGACTCGCGAGCGCAATTATCCGCGCAAACGAACCGATCTCGATCTCGCGTGCTCGCCATCGGATCGTGTCGTCTGCCGTCGCGTTTTCCGCCGGGCGAAATTTCGACGCCCGATCTGCGACTCGCGCGCGTTCCGTTGCGGACGAGCCGAGACTCCCTCAGAAATTACGCCGGGCCTCGCATTTATTACCGGGTGTCATTTCGCGAGGTTCCGCCGACTCGATCTCTCGCGCTCTCGCTTGTTATCGGATCCGAGCTTAATACATTTATAATGCAAAGTTATTAACCTAACTAACGTACGATCGCCGCAATTATATAGCCGGCCGTGTGTTTTGCGGCCTAACGAGCGATCTTGAGAAACTGCCTGTTCCCCTGAGAGAGAGAGAGAGAGAGAGAGGGAGGGAGAGAGACAGAAAGGGAATGTGAAAGAGGAGAGAGGAGGGAGGGAGGGCGCGACAACGTTGGCTCGATGCCGGCAAAAGGACAGACGGATCTTCACACTCGTATGAAAGGATCGTGCGACAAAGTTTGTGGCTTGAGCGGTCCGTGAAGGCAGGGACGAGGAGGGAAGGACGCAGGTAACGAAAGTAGTCGACGAGCAGAGAAAGAGCGAGTGAGAAAGAAAGGCGGGTGGGGGGGAGGAGGGCGAGAGAGAGAGAGAGAGAGAGAGAGAGAGAGAGAGAGAGAAAGGCGGCTCATCGGTAAGCGACGGACAAAGAATATGATTTTGTTTTCATATTCCGAGGGCAGACGAGGCGAGGCGCATGGCAATGAACCTTAAGCGGCCTTACGGCCGGAAGTGAGGGAGGCACACGCGTATCCGGTGATGCGAGACGTCTCGGAAAGATACGATACTCTTCGAGCGGACTTGGACTCGTCGCGGAATCGAGAGGGAAACTCGTTATCTGATAGTTCTCCGGTGTAGTCGTTTGAAAACTGCGCGGAACGTCCGGAAATGATCGCGCAGTACTTGAAGAGCTCGATCTCCCAGCTCGATCTCGGCGGCGGGAGTATCGATTGAAATGTCGCACGATAATTTCTCGGAACACACACTGTATACAGAGATGGGAAGCGACGCACAGTGTGTTGACACAGTGAAGGTCGCGCGATCCTGAAGCAACGAAGGGAACGTAGAGGCACGCGGCGTACGATCGATCATTGTGGTTTCAGGCGGCCGACCGAACGGGAGTGTCTTTGCGTTGCTTCCGGTTTTCGTGAATTTTCGTAAAAATCTGCGGCAGCGTGCGTGAGACGAATGGCGGTACTGCGCGAGTGCGATTGGTGTGTCGAAGGGCTTCGTGAGCGGTGACGGTATCAAAGGTAATTAAAGTATGACTGAATAAAATCAATTAAAATAACTGAATGCAATAAACTGAATAAAATTAATTAAAGTATGACCGAATAAAAATTATAGAGTAGGGAGTATGGAATTAAACGTAACACAACTGTGTGTCACCTTGTATATTTTTATTAGATTTACAAAAGACATAAATCTTGCTTGATATTATCGACACTTCCTACGTATTGAATATTTCGTCGTAATTAATTAAAAAAATTCTTCTCTTGTTTCCAGGTCTGGTGATTCACCGGCCGCATCACAAGCGAGCAGTGTCACAAGGTATGATGATATCATTTCTATCCCGAGGTTCTCCATTGGCAGCTTATTCAAACCTGGCGGAACATGCAGAGTTAATGTAGGGCAAAGTTCCGACTCTGATGTATCGACTCTGATATATTGTATCTGTTTTTTTTTTTAACGCATTGTTGGCCGGCTGATTCGAGAACGTCAAAGAACGTCTGTCATTCTCGCCGGCTATTTTTCACACGAGTTTACGAGTCGGTAACGTGTCATCATTACAGCGTTGTGAATGATTACACACGCCATAGAGGCACGCGTAAATATGAGCGAACTCATTGCCGGCTGACAAGAGTCGGGATAAAGAAACACGACGTGCGTCCGGTCAACAATGTATCAAGTCTCGGCTGTCGAAAACCGGTACACGGTCATTGAAGCGAAGTCGAGGTACGAAAATAACGGGAGAGCGCTCGAAATCACAGTAGCTACCCGGGGCCATTGATATCACGGGAGAATGTGTGCAACTTGTACTTTATTTTCCCGTTACATGCCTCTCTCTCTCTCTCTCTCTCTCTCTCTTTCTCTCTCTCGTCTATCACTTGTCGTCGATTGTTATTTGATTGACTCGCGTGACTCGAGGTGTGTTGAGCCTCGGATCGACGAGCAGCGCGCCTCGATTTTTCTGCCGTCCTCCTCGCAAATTTACTCCTCTCTCCGTGACTCGAGCCTATATCACTCTCGGCCCCCGCGTCATTTATCAAACCTTTAAAATACGAACTTTACGAGCGGCCGCGAACTTTGCGAATCGCCGCTCTCTCACACTCTTCGGGGGATCGCCGCTATTACCCGAGTAATCGCTCCAAAACGACTGACTCTTTACCGCGATGCCGCGATTTACAGCTACAGAGCCGACTCGGCTGATAGAGAGAAAGACGGAGAGAAAGAGAGAGAGAGCGAGAGAGAGAGAGAGAGAGAGAGAGAGAGAGAGAGAGAGGGAAACAATGTAGCACTCTGGCATTAACACCGTTTACCTCCGCTGTCAAGCGACATTCTTCGCGAGCGACCCGTTTGCCCGCGCGTCTCCCTGCGCTGGCGACTTCGAAAGCGCCTGAACGATCAAAGTAAATCAGCCGTTTGTTCGCGTCGCGTGTTATACCTATCTCGCCGAGTAACCACGTTTCTCTCTCTCTCTCTCTCTCTCTCTCTCTCTCTTTCTCTCCTCTCGTAACTTGAGGCTCGGGACGATCACTTTGGCGAAATGGAGATTTCGTTGCGGCGTGCGCGCGCGCGCGCGGTGCAGGATTCGCGCTGATCGCTCTCGCGTGAGGGGATGAGTTTCTGTGCATCTCCTCTTCCTCTTGGTCCCTCCCCCGTCGTGAAATCCCTCTTCGTCGATCTCCGCTGGAGGTCCCGCGAGATCTCCGGGCGTCGCACTATTGGCGATTTTGTTACGTAAGGCGCGCCGCAAATACCATGGTTCTCGCAATTAGGGTTGCCAATAGGAGGAGACCGCTGCTCCGATCGCGTGCCACGAGGAACGATGTAACACTCGTATTGCTACAGTGTATAGCAATTGCGCCGGGTGCGCTAAACGACCGGTGGACGCGTGTTGCAATTTCGCCGATACGACGCGCGCGCGCGCGCACGCTGCCCGCCGCGCGCATCGTCCTCTCTTCATTATCTCTCTCATTATCCTCTTCTTTATTGTGTCTCCTGCGGGCGGGCACGACGCGCGATTAATCCGCTCGGTTATTAAGCAAAAGTTCACTTGCGTCCGCTGGACGAGGACACGCGTTGTCGAGAGAGCGCCCCGGCCTAGGGAGCGACGTATTTTGCAAACTCGCGCCACTGACGACGCGAACGCGAACGCGCAGACGCGATCGTGCGCCATGGCATTTCTAACCATTGCCGGGAGGCAATGACGATTACTTTAATTATCATAATCCGTCAGGGAGCAACGGTGCGATGTGACAAGGTAATTTTCACTCACGCTAGATGAAGACGAGAGTCCGCGCGCGGCTTATTTCGGTGAAGGACGCAATTATCGCGTGTCAGCGGGGTCTCGTTAAAGATGTCGAAAAAAAAGAAAATTACAGCAGAAAGATCTGCTTTCCGTTTTTCTCTACCACGTTCGATCGAAGGAAGACAGAGAGAGACAGAGAGAGAGAGAGAGAGAGAGACAGAGAGAGAGAGAGAGAGAGAGAGAGAGAGAGAGAGAGAGAGAGAGAGAGAGAGAGAGAGCGAGCGAGCGAGAAAAAGGGAAGTCCCTCGAGAGAGAAATGTCTGTCGAGAGTATCTCGCCTTCTCTCTCTTTCTCTGTCGACGCTCGAGGAACGCGACAACAACGGGACGCGACGACGGGAAACGAGACGCCAATAAAGATTGTCGTGCTGTCGTTATTTTTCGCGGCCCGCTCTCGCCGGCCGGTCGGCCACCAGATCTCGTTCCGGATTAAGTTGCGCCGCGATGTGAAGCACAACGGATTCGGCCGGAGATAGGCATCTCTCGGTTTCGCGTTTTCTTCCGTTCGGCGCTGCCACTCGCCGCGCGGCGGCGGATGGCAGCAGCGATTCGTCTCCTTTTCCCGCGTCTTAATCGCCCGGGATCTCTTCTTCCCTTCCGAGCACCGGCCGCGGACGTGAATTCCTTACGAAATCACGCTCGGCCCGGTCGGCCGGGCGATCGCGCAGGCTGCCACCACCTCGCCGGATGGAAGCCGATCGTTTATCACCGGGCGCTATCGAAGCGCGCCCGGTGCTACCGTTCGCGCATAATACGTGGGCGCGACGTGGTGGCGGCGACGGCGACGGGGACGATTCGTACAGCCGCGAATCGGCGATAAAGCACGTGGTAACACGGGCCCCGCGACCAGACCTGCGCGATTTATATCAAGGTCGGCGAGCGCGCGCGCGCGCGCGCGCGCGCGGCGCGAGGGAGATACCGTGAATCACCCGCGTGCCGGCGTGCCGATATTCGGAATCGATTCACGAGCTGTGTGCACGGCGAATTCGAGCGATAGATCTCTCCCTCCCGGCCCCTCCTCTCTCCTCTTCCTCTCGCTCTTTCTCGTTCTTCCTCTCGCGCGCGCGCGCGCGCGCGCGTTCTCTCTCTCTCTCTCTCTCTCTCTCTCTCTCTCTCGAGGTGGCTGAAATATATGCGCTTCCCTTTAAGACGTGCCTCGCACGCAGGTGAGCGCCCACGAGTCGTGCATTCACAACTCGCGCGCGAATGGACAAACTGTTTCGAGCTACCGGCGATAAAGGCCCCCGTGTTTCGCCGGTGAGACGCGCGCGCCGTCGTGCGGAATATATTTGTCGCCGATTTGTCGTGCCGTTCGTCGTTTGTTCGATCGCTCCCGGCGATCGCGCGATTCTCTATACGCGTGCGACGTACGCATCCGCCCTGTGGCTTCCCGCTCGTCCCGAAAGCATCTCGCTGCGGAGAGCTTTCCAAGTCGGCAAATTTTCACGCGGCAGACAGTGAGAAAGACACACACACAGAGAGAAGAAGAGAGAGAGAGAGAGACTCATGATTGACTCCCTGTGATTACAATTACGCGACCGTGCGGCTTCCCACACTACGCTTTTTAAAGTCCCTTAACGAAGGTCTCGAGATAATGGACGCGCCGCGAGGGAGACGAACGGGCCGAGTTACGTGCGACGTAACTACGAGTACGGTCTCGCTTATGCTCTTCACGCTAACCGACCAGTGTCATCGCCGTCGTCGTCGGCGACGACGACGACGGCGACGGCGTCGACCGTGCTCGACCGCAGGCAGGAAGCTCGTAAAAAAGTCCAGGACTCTGCGGGTAAGACCGGTGGCGCGTTCGTGTAACGACTCGGCGCCTCTCGCCTCCTTTTTCGTAGGTGCCCTCCGTCGAATGCGAAGGCACTCTCGTTCTCGGTGCATTCAGCGGAGATATTAAAATGCTCCGCTGGCCGTCGCACATGACAATAAGTTGTTCCCGCGCGGGACGTGCTCTGGATACCGGCCGCGCGCTCTTAAACCACCATCCGCGTACGCGCAACCGTAGCGCCTGCTCTCTCTCTCTCTCTCTCTCTCTCTCTCTCTCTCTCTCTCTCTCTCTCTCTCTCTCTCTCTCTCTCTCTCTCTCTCTCTTCTCTCTCCTTCTTCCCTCTCCTCCCCTCTCTTCTCCTCCCTTCTCTCTCTCTCTCTCTCTCTCTCTCTCTCTCTCTCTCTCTCTCTCTCTCTCTCTCCCTCTCTCTCTCTCTCTCTCTGTCTGTCTCTCTCTCTGTCTCCTCCATTCCTGTCCGCCCTCGCTCTCTTATCTTCTTCTTTTTCCCAGTCAGGGCCGCGGTTTCTCGCTCTCCTTCTCCGTCGACCATATTTCGTCGTCGGGGTGTCCCCGGGGGATTGAAATGCACGCGGTGCGCATCCTTTCCGGGAAAATTCAAATGAGCCACGGCGAGTCTCCACGTCGTCGACAACGTTCGAGCGGCGACGAGATTTGGAAATCCGCTCGCTTCGCCTCGCGCCTCGGCACAGTTGATCGCGACGATGAATCTCCCTGGGTCGAGCGATCGCGTTGGTTCAACACCTGTAAGAGTGTAAGAGGAGAACCGAGCTTCCGAGCGTGGTGGTGATGCTGGCGAACAGTCGTGTTTTTCCACGAAGGGCCGCGCATGCGCGCGCGCGCAGCAGGAAGAACGCGCAGCTTGACGTTTAATTATTATCAGCGACGCGGCTTACGCGCAATGAAAATAGTCTACGCGGCGGGGGGGGGGGGGGTATTTCTGTTTTTATTGTGTCATATTATTCGTCTCTCATTGTCTCGGGACAATGGAGGTTGCAACGTCCGTTTCTTGAGTCATGCGAGTACGTTGCGCTGCGCTGCGAGCGCGGCGACGAAGGCGAGGGACGAGCCGATGAAATGAAGACGGAACGAAGACGCGCGTGAGACGTGTCGAAGAGAGTCATCTTTTCTACGCACAAGCGCCTCTTTGTGCGAGATCCTAGTGGGTATCCTAGCCTGAATTGTGTTCCGCCCGTTCTCGCGGCGGATCTTTCTAGGCTCTCCCTCTTTGTCCTCGAGAGACACCTCGCGAATGGGCTTCTCGCCGCCGAGAGAGCCTCTGTTAACCCTCGGAGCGCGCGTCATCGCTCGATACTCGATCGCTCGCTCGCTCGCTCGCTCGCTCGCTCGTTCGCTCGTCCGGCCGATCTCCGTTTTATCACGCGCGAGCTGAACAACTGCACGGCAGCGGAGAAAGAAGGAATGAATGAACGGACGAAAGAAAGAAAGAAAGAAAGAAAGAAAGAAAAGAAAACGCTCCGTCGCTTCCTCGACGCTTTCCCTTTCACTTTATCGCACACACACACACACACACACACACACACATACAGAGCGAGGCGACGTAAAATTCGCGAACGTGCTAATCGCTCGCTCGATTTGTCACCGCCAGCGTCGGCAAAGGTCATCGCCGGTGACCCCTTTCGTTCCCACGGACGTTCACCGATCAGCAGCTCGTACTTCTCCGCGGCCGGTCATTAACGCGCTGTGTTTCGAGCCGATCAAGCCGGCCATTTGCTGCGAACGTCGCTAGTTAAGCTGCATCGAGCGCGTTCAGTCTGAGGCGCCGTGTTTTAGAAGCAGGATCGAGAGACCGCTTCTGTATCTCATCCGTATAGTGGCCTGATAAAAACAGGAACAGGGCTATTCGTTGGCGGAACCTAATTAGCGGTTTGGCTAATGCACGAGCAGGCCTAACCCGTTCTTAGTTTTTTTTTTCTCTTTTTTTCCAACGGTCTTTTTTAATCCTTGCGCTCTTGCGTAGAGTGGCCGAGAGCATGTGTGTTCTTGTTTTTATCCGCGACTAAATACGCCACTCTTTCTCTCTCTCTCTCTCTCTCTCTCTCTCTCTCTCTCTCTCTCTCTCTCTCTCTCTCTCTCTCTCTCTCTCTCTCTCTGTCTCTCGATCTCTCTCTCTCTCTCTCTTTCTCGATCTCGATCTCGATTTCGAGAGTCATTCGCATGTTAGATCTCTCCGGGGTAGTCGCTTATCGGCAATTTGGAAATTATGTGGGTCGAATAAATTTCTTATCGGGCCAATATTAATTAATGAGGTGTCTTTCTTTTCTTTTCCTTTCGCTCGACCTCCGTCCACGTGCAGCCGCAAAAGGGAAGGATACGCGGGGTCCGAAAGAAGAGGGAGATTTGCGCTCTCACTTGCCGTGAGTCGTCGTCCTTCGGCGTGAGAAACGAGCGAGTAGCTTCGCCGACGGAGAAGGCGACAACGAGAGATCGCTCGCGGAATGCATGCGGAAAAGTGCGTTCTTCCTAAGATACGTACGGCCGCGATTGCGTGTGCGGGCGGGCGGGCGGGCGGGCGGGCGGGCAGGCGAATTTTCTCGCGGAGGGCTGCTCCATTTCGAGAGATACGCCTCGGCGGCGTGTATGCACGGGCCGCTCGTATTATCCGCGGAAATTGGTTCTAGCGAACGCGCGAGGTCAGGAAAGACCGGGCCGACGCGACGCGAGGATCGCGTGCAGGACCGACTACTCATCCACACTCACGTATTAAACATAAGTGCCACTTACCTATGCCTGATCCTCACGAGCCGCGAGCGTCTCCTCTTCTTCTCTTCCTCCTCCTCCTCCTCCTCCTCCTCCTCCTCCTCCTCCTCCTCCTGCATCTTCTCTTTCCTCCTTCTTCTCTCGTCTTCTCCTCGTTCTTCGGCCCTCCCTCGCGCCTCGGTAGACCCCCGTTGTTGTAGATTCCCTTACCTGCCCTTGTTGCCGGCTCTGTTACTCTTTCGCCTCGCTATTTTCTCCCCGGCTATCTTTTCTCTCTCGCGGGCTGCGGCAGCGGCGAGAAAAAGCGCGCCTAACGGCGTAGCCGATGTTGCGTTGTGTGCGCGGGAGCGTGCCCTTGGCTCCGACACGAGGAGAATGAGCGTTTTCTTCTTCCGTAAGCAGTCGCGGCGGGGGAGTCGATGAGAAGAAGGGTGGCTGTAAGGGTGTCAGGCGCTCGTCGTGGCGAGATTTGCGGTAAGAGACTTGCAGGGGAGGCGCGTTCGGAGACCCGCGGGAACGGAAAGCACGCGAGCTCGATCGAATCGGCCGAATCGGCAACTCGTCGTCAAGTCGCCGTCAATTTCGACATTGACAATGCGTGCGCGCGTTCCCAGATCCCGAGGCTGGCGTTTAACGCCAGCCGTATCCAGCCACCTTCTGAGCGCCATCAGCCGCGGTCGGAAAAAGTCGCACCTCAGCGCACCTCAGAGCGCGAGCCACGACGCGAATGACGTATGAGAACGAGCGCGGCGAGAACTCCCAGGCCGGAGCCCTTTTAGCCGATCACGGTTGCGCGCGAAAGGGGGCTGCTTCATTTTCACCTGGAGTTACCTTTGGCACACAATCATCCGCCATTAAGGCCGTCTGCAAAAATATCCGAAGCACCGGAATATCCCTTTACACGAGGCGGCGCGATCTCGCGCGGCTATAACCCGTCCGCCCGGGTATATCACGAGCAGCCCCGGCATCTCGCGGCATCATCTTTCGAGATCGGCAGGGAAGGAAGAGAGGTCGGGGATCTCTCTCGTGGGCGGAGGGCGACGGGAGGGAGCGACAGGGAGCGTGAAAATAAGACGGAGTCGTGGAGATTGAAGGACTAGAGAGAGAGAGAGAGAGAGAGAGAGAAACGTAGAGATAAGTTGGAGCGCGAGAAGAGACGAGAAGGGGGCGGCGGGAGAGAGCGAGAGGGCGGGAGGAAGCGGGACGAGGTCCAGGAAAGTGAGGAAGAAGAGAGCGCGAGGGCGAGAAAGAGAGAAAGAGAGAAAGAGGGAGAGAGAGAGAGAGAGAGTGGCGGAGAGTGCTAGATCTCGGGCAACGATCGCAGATCATCTTCTCTGTTGGGCCGCCGCGCGCCTCGTCCTCGATCTCGAGGCGGAGGCAGGCGCGCGCGAGGGGGTGCAAAGAGTACGACAAGGCGTTTCGCCGCCGCCGACGCCGCCGCCGCGGCCATTATCAAATTATTCACTCACACCGAGCGCTATCTATCTTCGAGCAGCGCGCGATCATAACGTGTTATTATTTGATCCTCACTTTGTTAGCGATCTGAGTTTAACAGCCAGCCGCGATACGTACCCGGCAGAGATCCTGCTCGCCCGATCTGGAGTACTTCTCACGATCCTCTCGGCAGCTCCGCGTGGGCGCTCGGGGTGATAGTGTTACGTGGAGCACAGCGCGTCGTATTTTCCCGATCGAGTCGGAATCGAGATACGCGAGAGAGGGCCACTTGTCGCCACTCTTTCGAAAGTCGAAGGGCGCCGAGTGATTCGTAGAGAGATCTCGGCTGTCGATCGGGCCCGTCTGCGAGATCCGCGAGGAAATTCGCGCGTCTCGATCCGTTCTGAATAGTTCCGGAAAGTAAAGTCCTGGAGGAACTTTTCGTTTCCGACACCTGTCCCACATTTCCGACCGACCGACCGATCGACCTCGTCGCGCGCGTCTTCGCGCGGGACAAAGACTATCTTTCCGTCTCTTCGTCTTCTTCCTTTCTTTCCGAGTGCGCTCGGAATGCACGCTCGGAATGATGCGCAATTATCGACGGTTATATCGGCCGAGAGCGGACTGGCTCTATTTGCCTCGTGTAATTCTCATAATCGTAAATATACACGTCGAGAGAGGTGTTGAAATCGCAACGGCGGCGGCCGCGGCTCGAGGGACTCTGGCGCGATAAATAAATCACGGCCGGTCGAGAGATATACGGCACGTGATCCAATTCCGCGATACGTACAGCCAGATAACGAGCCGACCTTCGGCCGCGATCGGCTCAGAGGAAGACAGTCGCCGGATCAAAGCGCGATCGACGCGTCCGTTGCGCAACGCGTTCACTCGCTTCGAGAATTCCCGCGGTCGATACTCCCCGATATTTCACACAACATTCGACACATATCTGAACAGTACAACGTGCTGCATATTTAATCGCTACAAAGTACACCTCACATATCGCTTCATTTTACCTTCCATTGATTACTCTTCAGGCTGCAAAATTATAACACGAATGGGGGGGCCAACCAGGACGGTACCGTCCATTATAAGCCAAAAATGTATTTGTCAGGCGCGCGAGCTCTCTCGGGGCCCATTAGAGTATCGCTGTTATTATCAGCGGTATAATCGTAATTAACACACACTGGCGAGAGAGAGAGAGTGAGTGCTTGGCGGGGAATGCACCTGGGCAGTCGCGTCCGCGACCAGCGGTGGAATGCGCCCGAGCGGCGGCGCTCGACAGAGCGAGCGCGCTCGACAGAGCGAGCGCGCGCGCCTTTTCCAAACCGGTGGCGGCCGCGCGATCCGAATCGCGCTCGGCGGTGCCGCGACCGACCGGTGTTTGGCAAAAGCCGCGATTAATTCTAAACGTTTCTAACGATCTCTCCTTCTCTCTCCCCTTTCTCTCTCTCTCTCTCTCTCTCTCTCTCTTTCTCCCTCTGTCTTTGATATTCGGCCAGCGTGCGCGAAATGGTGGCTCGGACTGGCCGAGTGTCCGGTCGCTTGTCGAATTCGATCACGTAGCGCTTTAACGCTTTACATTGAACGGCGCGCGTGCTCTGTGTAAGACGATGGCCGTGGGGGAGGCTCTCTCGAGTGCGCGCGAGAGCGCACGAGAGGTGCGTGTGCGCGCATAGATACGAGACGTGGGTGTCGAGTCGTAAAACAAAGTAGTTTCCACGGAGGGGGGCGGGGAAGAGCGGCGGGCAGGGGGAGGAGAAGGAGGGAGGCAGCAGACGTTCCAGCGCACGGCGGAATTTATGGGAGACGCGCGATCGATGACGATTGGCCGGACCGATCGATCCGTCCGCCGTGCCGTCGTCGTCTAAATAATAAGTTCGCGCCGTTGGGTATTCGTATTGACGAGGCGTTGGGCATTCCGATCTCCGCTGTTGATCGCCGCTCCGATCACCAGTCCTTGGTAACGACAATTACTATCAGACGGACAATGACGCGCTCGCAATAACAATGATCGAGCCCGCGGTGTGGGCCCCTCTCCGGCTTTCCATCGGCGCGCCGGTGGGCCCTGGGAATCCGAAAACGCGTCACGACGCGTGTAAAATATCGACGTTCGGAGAAAGATCGGCCCCGGCAGAGAGAGAGAGAGAGAGAGAGAGGGAGAGGGGGGACGGGGAGGCTATCCTTAATCCGCGCTTTTTCGTCGTCGCGCAGCGAGCCGAGGAACGTGCGAGGCGATATGTCGAACGTCGCCGGTCGGGACTCGCGCCCGTGAAAATCAATTGATATGTGTCGCGGCACGCCGAAAGCTTCCTTGAAAACGCACCGGATGCGCCAAGGGGGTTCTCGGCGGCCGGCGACGGGCATTGTCTCCGGGGCTCCTTCTTTTATCCGACCGACATGTCGAATGCTGGATGCATAACAATTTATGTTCCATCTCAGAATTCACCGTCCGCAGCCACGGCCCTCTTCCTCGCTTCCTTTCCACCTCTCTCGTCGCTCACTCGCGGCGGCGCGGCGGAGGCGCCTCCGCGGCGCCCGTCGACGAGGGAGCATTTCCGATCGCGCGTGTCGGGACGCGCGAGCCGCGAGCGCGCGACTCCGGGAGAATCGCTGCTCGGTGCGTGCGCCCCGTGAATGATCGCCGGCGTTGCGCGACCAGCGGAAACGTCTTCCGCGAAACGCGCGCGTCTGTCCTCGGCCTCGGCGGACGCGCCTCGTCGAGCGGAGCTCGTCGTCGATACCGCTCGACAACGAGAGCGGCTTTTCGGCTTTGCGCCGCGCCGCGCCGCGCCGCGGCGATGGAATGGTTCACTCTCGCGCTCGAACGAAACGCTCAGTTTCACCAACGTGGCGGCCAATTAGATGAGGTGATTGATTAACGGATCGCTCGGCAAATAATGATAGGGCACGCGTGCACGCGCGCTCCGCAACGCTGTGTTTTCGAGGGAACGACGGAGAGACGGAGGAAGTGGCAGGGGGATGGGACGTTGACGGGGAGGAGCGCGGGGATTCCGGCGGCGGTGGTGTTGGCGGCGGCTCTCGAGGTGGATCCATCGCGGCGCCCGGGTAGACGCGGTCGGTATGCGTGGGAGTTTGTGGCTCTCGATGACCAGGAAGTGGGTGTTCCCGCACCCCATAATTCAGCGAGCGCGTGTGTTTATGCTCGCCCCGCGTGAATCGGTCCGCGAAGCGGGCCGCGATCGAACGCGGCCGCGTCCGCGTTCACCCGCGTCGAGTCGAGTCGAGTCGAGTCGACTCGAGAGACTCGGATGAAGACGTCGGCGCTGACGCACCGAGAGCCAGCGTGGAAAGATACAAATGCGTCCGCGCGAGCCCGCGGTTATAACAAATCGTCGGCGAGTACGGGCGAGAGGAGCCGCGAGAAGCGCGGACGTGCGTGTGGCGGCAGGCGCGTGCACACGGACACATGTGCGTGCGTGCGTGCGTGAATGCGTTCGACGAGACCGTCCGCGCTGTCGACTTTCCGCGTGATCGCTCTCTCTCTCTCTCTCTCTCTCTCTCTCTCTCGCGTGTTGCCAATCCAGCTTGACTTGGTCCGACGCTTTGGGAGATCTATCGGTACCCCAATTGCGCGCGGCTCCTCCCTTTCTCTCTTTCTTTCTCTTTCTCTCTCTCTCTCTCTCTTTTTCTTCTTTCCGTCGATCCTTCGATCCTGCCGATTCAGGCATCTAGGACCGATGTACCACGACTTGGAAGCTATCGCAGGTTTTCTTAAGTGAAAATTTATATTTTTTGTATCGATTGGGTTTTTTCTTATTTGTCGAATTTAATGGTGGAGTTGTTAAACGCGCGGGATGGTATTTTAGGGACTAGGGACTCGATGTATTTTCGCACGTTGCTTATACGTGGTGTTTGTACGGGACAATAAAAGTTCGCAAAACGGCAAGCACGTTGAAGCAAGCCCTCGAATCGTGTGGAGCGCGCGCGCGCTCGGCGCGGATGGCCGTGAGTGAAATCACGGCTAATTGCAAAAACGCTCCGATCTAGATGATCCCCGGCGAGAGAAGGCGGTGGGTATCGTTGACTTCCAACAGCTACCCGGATCGATTCTCGATTTATTCCCTCCGGTACGCCCGGTCGATATTCGTGATCTCGGACGGAAATTAAAAATGTTCCGGCGAGATAACGGCCGGCAGAAGCGACTGCGCGGTGGCGGAGGAGGAAACACTTCGAGGCCCGAGACACAAGGAGCTCGCGGGTCTGCGCGCGCGCGCGCGCGCGCGCGAGCGCGAGCGAGCGAGCGAGCGAGCGAGCGAGCGAAGAGACGAAGCTATCCGATCGGCTTCGAGACGCTTTCGAGGCCCGATTCGAACCGGCGGCTATCTATGATCGTGCTGGCAACCAATTACGTTTCCTGAACCGGAAAACATCGGGTCGGGATGTATTCCACGGAGGTGCACCCAGAGCCTCAAATTATAAATCAGACGATAACCCCGTCGGTTTTCTTCCTCGGACTCCGTTCCGCGTCTCCCTCTCCCACCCTCTCTCGCTTTCTCTAATCTATCTATCTATCCATCTGCCTCTCTCCCCCCCTCTCTCTCTCTCTCTCTCTTTCTCTCTTTCTCTTTCTTTCTCTTTCTCTCAGTCTCTCGCTCTCTCTTTCTTCGTGTTTCGTGACGTAGAAGAGTAGGAGAGACAGACAGAGAGAGAGAGAGCGGCCTCTCTCGTGGCCGATCGCGAGGGCTTTTAAGCTCGTACATCACCGTGTGGGTTACGCCCCCTGTATTTGCTTAGTCGTGCAAACGGGGAGGCGCGGATAAGGGCCGAGATGAAACAATTAATAATCCCCACGAGGCCACGAAACACCACACCGTGGGCCAGATGTTCCAGCTCCGTGACGTACTATCCTTCCTCCTCTCCTCGCTCCTTTTCTCTATACCTGCCTCCTTCTCCCCGTCTCTCCTGTCTCCTTCTTCGCCGAACGCGTTTCCGCGAGAGAAACATTGACGGCGAACATTGACGGCGGGAGCGTTCGCGCGCGGAGTTCGCCACGAAATTGTCCGGCGCGACTCGTCTCATCGCGACGAAGAGCCTCGCGCTCGCGCAAACTTTCCGCTCGACTGTGGGTCTCTCATGTGGGCGCGTCACGTGGAGAATGCTACACGCTGCTCGTCGACAGCGGGAACGCAGATACGCGCGTATTAACATAAGCGCCGGCTGCGCAGAGCAACAAAGCTCGCTCGTATCGCGCGGCCAGCTAGCTAGGTACGCGCGGCGAAAAATCGCGCAGGAGCACACAATGTAGACCTGGCGCCTCGAGGCCAGCAGCGCCGCGCTCTCTCGCCGCCGCCCGCTTGGACGCCGCGGTCGCCCCGGTGCTTTTTAGGCCACGCGGCGACGCGCCGCCGCGCCGGAGCGAAGCGCGCGGGGCACGCGATAGCGCGCGGCCGCTTGAAAAATGACGCTACCGCCGGGTATATCTCGATGTCCGTTCTCGGGATATCTTAATTATCAGGCAAAAATTAATTACCGTAACGCCCACCGCGGCCGGACGAGGGCGGCGGCGAGGCGCTTGGCCGTGGGGCATTCGTGGGAGTGCGGCAGAGCGACTCGGGCGCGCGCGCGCGCGCGCGCGACGGAGAGAGAGATGTTTTTCTTCTCGGAAGAAGAACTCGCGTTTCGCGGCTATCCGTCCTCCTAGCCACGTCCGCGCGCTCCTGCGCGCGTCCGTTCCCTTCTTTTTATCCGCGCACCGAACGGTTGTATGCAAATGTGCGCGCGAGTTCGGCTCCGCCGCGGGTCCGGTGCGGCGCAGCGCGGCGCATCGCGACGTCTCACTCGTAATCCGCGGTAACGTATCGGCGCGATAACTCGCGATTAACTTTCATCGTCCGACCTCTTTTTCCTGCGCGCGCGCGCGCGCGCGCGAATTTATATTACGCCCGCTAGGGCGATAGCGACGAGATAATCCCCGAATTATGCCGCGTCGTCTCGGCAACGTGCGCACCCGTTCGATCCCTGCTTGCTGCCCTGAGAGTAACGGAGAAAAGGGAGGGTGAGAGGGAGAGGGAAGAGGAGAGAAAAACACATGAGAATCATTATATTATACGAGCGATGGGATCCGCCGGCGCCGCTCCACGCTCCTCGCGCGTTCGCCCTCCTCAGCGCGCCGCGGTCGCTGACGCATTCGTGGAAGCGTATCGCCGATACCCGGTGCGGCACGAAAGCCGGAGAGTAACATGAGTAATTTCAGCGGATGGAAACGGGGCCCCGCGCTCTCGCTCGCGCTCTCGGTCCCGGGTGGTGTGGGAGTCTCTCGGCTTTGGGTTCAAAGGTTCGCGATTATAACATTCCGGGCATGCCGTTTCGTGTGCATCAATTCGGTACGCCAGTTCCCTCTTTGCGGAGTTCACAGCCGCGTGCGCGCGAGCCCGAGTCCTCCCTCCTGCCCTTCTTGCCTGCCCTCTCGCGCGCGCACGCGGTGCAGTCCGTTCCAGACGAGCGCGAAGCCCCGTGGAAGCGCATCACGCTTATGCCCCGCGCTTATGCTCGTGCCCGAGAGAGAGAACGAACGAACGAACGAACGAACGAATGAACGAACGAACGAACGAACGAACGAACGAACGAACGTGCGGGCGGACCGATCCTTTCCAGGAAGGATCCGCTATCCGGGAATCGGTAAACGCTCGCTTGCTTTTCCTCGCTCCCTTTTCCCTCCGCCGCTCGTCACTCTTCTCCTCTCCCCCCTCACCTCCCCCCCTCCCTCTCTCTCTCTCTCTCTCTCTCTCTCTCCCGAGAGACGCCCGCGCATATTCGTCAATCGCGCGAGACCGCTTCTACAGTTGCATCACGCGCTCTGCGAGTGCGACGATGTTCTATTCAATGAATTGTTCGTTGGCGTGAAAGCAGAAGTAACGTGCCGCGCAACAATGTGTGAGTAAAGACAGGCGTGGGTGTGATTTTCGATTTGATGGATGATGGCTCCCTTGTAATCGTTTTGCGTACGATTTTGTGTAAGTTTCACCGTATTTCGATCGTGCGTTCGGTATAGTGGCGTACGTATAAGCGGATTAAATCGCTAGACCCGAACTTCCAAGCGCGCAGAGTTGCCGGTGACTTGAACCCGGAGCCCGAGTACGAAGTTTCCGGAGATTTCAACGCCCGAGTGCGAAGTCTCCGGAGAGATTTCAACGCCCGAGCGCGCGAGCTCGGCTAATGACGCTTCTCGGCGTTACATCGGCCGTACATCTACTTCCGTTTAATTTGATTTTGTCAATGTTGCTCAACGAAATCCATCATTTTTTGTCACGCTCCGAAAGGAAGATTCTCTGTTCTTGAAATTCCACGCGATAATTCACCGGCCGCGAGAATGAGTCTTTCGCGTCTCCTAATGTAACGGCAATGAGCTGCTCTCGCGAAGGTCATCTGGCGCTTCCGCGGGAGCGGCGCAGGCGGACCCATCAAGGAAACCAGCTTTCTTCCTGGCCGCGGTTCGAAGCCGCGGCCGCGCGCGGTCCACTGATGGGCGCATAAATAACGCGGAAAATGGACGACAGCGACAAAGCTGGCGCTGATTTCGCTAGTAAACCCAGCGGCGCGCGAGCCGCGGCGATCGGGCAAACGGCCTACCGAGATGGATTTATGCCAGCGTCATTAGGGATTAATTATACGCCTTGTCAGGCAGCTGATGCCCGCTCTAGCGACCAGAGATGGCCCCGCTAAGAGCTGCTCCCATCGTGACCGCGGGCTGAGACCGGTGGGAAAGAGATGGGAAGAAGGTGGAAGCGCGCGGAGAGAAGACGAACGGACAGAAGGAGGGAGGGAGAGGGAGAGAGAGAGAGAGAGAGAGAGAGAGGGGGGGGAGAGGGAGAGAGGAGGGAGAAAGAGAGAACTTTCCTTCGAGCCGGTCTCCTCTCGTGATTTACACCTCGGCTAAATCGTACGCACCGAGGCGCTGCCGCGTATACGCGAATCTCGTACAAAGATGCGTCGTTATATCGCGACCGCTCGGAACTCGTGTCTGGCGATTCGACGGAAACGTCACTACTACGACGACGACGACGACGACGAGGAGGACTTGCGCGGCGCGGCGCGGCGCGGCGGCGATGAACGACGCGTTACGCAACGCGATGCGATTACGCGGTTGGCTGGCATACGAGGAGGATGTTTACCGCCGCGCACCGTTAGAATGTTTTCGTTAAGGGCTATATTTACGACAGGCTGCGAGAGTTCGCGGGTTATACGATAGTAAATTGTGATAGATGATCGTTTGGCATAGCCGCGCATAATTATTTCGGAGCCGTATGGAAGTTCGAAGGTCCTCCTGAGAAAGAGAGGGAGGGAGAGGGAGAGAGAGAGAGAGAGAGAGAGAGAGAGAGAGAGAGAGAAGGATAGTGAAAGAAAAAGAGACGGACGTGTATCGTTAAAAATCAGACGGCGCGAATGTACACAGCGGCGATCTCGGCTCGCTTGGTGGGAGTATCAGGAAGCGGCTGCTCGGCGGCAATGTCAGGGGAGCTTCGACGAGAGTTACGTCGCGCCGTTACTACCAGGAGACACGCAAAACCACAACAACGCGTGAGCCACGCTGTCCGCGGTATTAAGCGTCACGTAAAATTATTCTACGCACGAATAGAAAGGGGCTTACCACGCGGCGGAGGATGTTTCGGGTGGATGTTAGGCAATCCGCGAACGGCCGAAGCGCGCGGATCCGTAGAACGGAGAGGCAAAGAGAGAGAGAGAGAGAGAGAGAGAGAGATGTGAAACGCACCCATAAGCACCGCGCGTTCTAGACTCACGTACTTCCTTAATGCCGAATGCGCCATCCGCTTCCTTGCCATATAAGTTTCTATCAAAAGCCCGGATCGTAATCCAGAAATCTCTCGCGTGACCCCATGGGAATACGCGCTCGGTGAAACTCACGCACGTCCCCTCCTCCGCTCCCCTTCCTGCAACGCCCGAAGGGGCCCTCGAATGGGCGAAATCGCGGTTGACCCATCGCCTCTCGGCGAGTATATCGAGATTAGCTCTCCGCGAGAGATCGAGGCCGATCCTTCGACACGCGGCGCATTCTGTCCTCTCCTGAGTCGCTGCTCGGGTCGTTCGAGCGCTACGCGCGCGCGCGGTGTCTCGTGATTCTCTCGTCTCTGCGTTTTGAACGCACGCGGTTGAGCGAATTCAATTCGGCGGCGACGAGTTTCCCTCGTCCTCGCGCGAAACCGACTCGCGGCGGTGGAAGAAGAGCCGGTCTCTCGGCAGCTGTCTCTCCTCAGCTGATTATCGTCCTCGCAAGCGGAAGTGCTGGCGGGATACCCAACGGGGAATTAATAAGCCGTTTCGAGAGCGCGCGCTCTCATCGGGCGCTTGCTCGCTCGCTCGCTTGCTCGCTCGCTCGCTTGCTCGCTCGCTCGCTTGCTCGCTTGCTTGCTTGCTTGATCGAGCCTTGCTCGAACGCACGTGCGATAATAAAGCGACGGCGCGCGTTCGTTTGCGTTTCGTCCAAAGTCGTTCGCTGCTGCTGCCCCCGACTGCCGTGCGCGCTCGAGCGCGCGCTGCGCGCCGTCACCGCCGCCGCCGCCGCCGCCGCCGCCGCCGCGAGCGGTAAATTCTCCTCTTGACCCACTGTTTATGCAGCGTGATTGATGAAGTTGCATTAATATTTTCGTAGCAGGGGCCGCGGCGCTCAGCGTACCGTAGCGCGCGTACGTGTACCGCGGCACCGCGGCGCATCCATTCGTTACGTCCGCGCAATAAAATATGTCTCACCCGGCCAGATTTACGACGCCGGGCCCCGGATGTTTCTGCGGGCACCGCAGAAGTGGACACGCGGTGCCCCGCTATTTCGCATCGCTCGCTCTCGTTCGGTAACGAGCAGACGATCATTCCCCGATATTATCGCCGTCGTCGCCGTCGTCGCCGTTGCTTCGCCGCTGTCGAGGACGATCGCTGCGCGACTTTCAGTGTCTCCGCCGCCGTTGCGGTTTCATCGATCGATCACCGACAACTCAGATTTCCTAGTTGCTCGGCCTCGAAAAATGCCTCCCCGCCGCATTTCCGGCATTTTCCCGCGGTGAACGTGCGGCAGCTGGACTTTCCAAATTTTCTCTCTCGTTCGCGGCGAAAGTATCGCCGCCGCGACGCCACGGCGGGATTGATGTAGACAAGATCTCGTCTCGCGATTAGCATCGCAGCCGTCATCCTCGCGTTCTCCTCGAGCTGTCCTTTTACCGACCAGCTCGGGAGTCTCGCAGCGCGAACTTGCGGACAGGAAATTGCCCGCGAGAGACACATTCGTCCGGACTGCCGAATTTCTCTTCTCGGGCGACGATGTGTCTAACAATTAAAAGGCGATTAGCGCTCGCGGCCGAGCCGTGTCTCGATAAATCAGGATACAACGTCCCGCCCCTTTCTGCTCGCCGTCGCGGTCCTTCTTGGAGCGGACGCCACGCAGAGAAGGAATCGCCTTCTCTCGTTCTCTCTCTCTCTCTCTCTCTCTCTCCCCCTGCGTGCACGCACGCGCAACGGGCCCCTGGAGCCAACGCCGAACGAGAAGCAAACCTGTAATTACGTGTATTGCGGATCTCTCCCTCCTGTCTGCTTCCCTTTACATCCGGTATCGCTTTTGCGGAAGGTGTACGAGAGCCGGCGAAACTTCCCGTAGGCCCTCGGACTTCCCGGCGATCTCCCCGGCCCTCGATCCTCCGCCGATCGATCTGCCCCGATCGACGCGGACGATCGCCATCTCGCTCGATCTTTCGCGCTGTATTGTTAGGCGGAGAGCATCCACTTGCGGCGCGCGACTCTCGCGGCTTTCTCTCGTAATCTAGACGAATATCGTCGTCTACGTCTACGCTGTCTCGCGCTCGCTCGGACAAATTTCCGCGTGCCGAGCCGAGCGCACCGAGTGACTGAGAGAGGACGATACTTGTGCTTCTCTTTCTTCGTGTTTTTCTCCTCCTCCTCCTCCTCCTCCTCCTCTTATCGGAACCCGCGCTGCAACTTTTCTCTCGCGCATCGCGCGAGACGCGCGGCGAAGGCATCCCGGAGCCGCGAGCGCCGCGCTCGCGCGGAACCCGGATTTCGGGATCACCCGTTACAAGTAGGAACACGGCAGGTGTAGCCTGCAGGCGATGAATCGCAAGCGAGCCTGAGCGTTGCGTGGGCGCGTTTCTCAGGGTGGCTGCGATGCGTCACACGCGAATCGCGCCAGGAAAGACTCTCGACGAAGGAGACGGCGATGGAGGAGCGCGGGCGGGCGGGGGGGGGAACGGAGGGTAGGTGAGTGCGCAACGAGACGGGACGGGACGGGGCGAGGCGGGACGAAGTGAAACGAAACGAGATGAGATGAGATGAGATGAGATGAGATGAGATGAGACGAGACGAGACGAGACGAGACGAGACGAGACAGGACGGGCCGAACAGGCGGGAGAGAAATGAGAGACAAAGAAAGGGGGAGGAGAGGGACACGCGTGAAGAGCGAGCTCGTGCGAGAGAGGGCCAGCGACGCAACGAGAGAAAGAGAAAGAGTGCGGGAGAGAGAGAGAGAGAGAGCCCGGTGTCTTATCCCGCTCGAAAGAGAGGAGAGGAGAGTGCGCGCCGGTGCAGCAGGACCTGTAGGCGAACTATGCCGGGTATCCAGGCTGAAGGTTGGGCAGTGAACTAACCAGCTAAGCTAACCAGCCGAGTAAACCAGCCCAGGGTATATCCTGAGAACAATCGGACCTACCGACCAATGGCGTGGGCGAGCCACCGGCGAAATATGCATTCCTAGCGAGTGGCCGTGCAAAAAGATTATTGCATTTACGTGGCCTGGCGTCGCGAGCCGATAAATAACGAATATTTAGCCGTTCCGCTCGGCGGCGAGTGCGGATCTCGCGGAATCATCGTGCGGCGACTCGCTGCTCTCCTCCGTGAACGCGGAGGAACCCCAGCTGAGCCGCGCGAGCCGAGCCGTCACGCGTCGCTAACGAGATTCGCGCTTGCGGCAATCGTTCACCGCGCACCTCCGTGTCCTTCTCGCTAAACGACGGATTACGCCTTTTTTCACGCGCACATGCTGCATCTCGCTTTCGCCGCGCCGCTGCCGCCGGAGATTAGAACATTCTCGAGAGCGGACGATCCAGGACGACGATGACGACGACGACGACGACGACGACGACGACGACGTGTGCGAACAGAGTCGGTCGCGCGCTCGCGGATTCCATTACGCGCGATCGCACTCGGGGACACAGAAGGAAGACAACGTCGTCGTTGGCGTCGGTGGGGAAGGGAGGGGAAGAAAGAGGATGAAAATGTCGTTGGGGAATAATAGGCCAGTTTTGCGGTCGCTGGAGCTGCCAGGTTTGCGGATGTGCCGCCGGTCTCTCGCGCGCCGCGGGCATCGTCGTCGTCGTCGAGAGAGATAGATAGAGAGAGAGAGAGAGGTTCGAGCTCGTTGAATTGTCGTCATGAGAAACGCGGAGATTGCCGAAACCCGCAGTTTAAATTAGAAGCGTACAAACTACAAATTGAGCTCGCAAATTGCCTCGCGGTATACTTATGTTCCCGTCATCGGGGAACGATCCCGGGGCCGTTCTTCGTTGAGCCGAGACCCGCCGGAGAAGAGCCGTCCGGAAGCCCGGACTTTTTCCTTTCCCTTCCTCTTTTATCCTATCATTCTCGCAAGCGTATCTGCCGGCGCGATAGCCGCTCGCCGCTGGAAACAGCTATATTATCTTTTGCCAAACCATAACGATCGCCGTTTTACTCGGCGCTGAGGAACGAGGAAGTCGCGCGAAGTTCGACGTTACGGGAGGAGAGAAGCGCACCTTCTCCCTCTCTCTCTCTCTCTCTCTCTCTCTCTCTCTCTCTCTGTGTCTTTTCTTTCAGTGCCGCTCGCTCGCTCGCTCCGCCGGCCGCCTCGGCGAAATGTCAGTATACTTCGAACCGGATCGTAATTAACCGCCCATCACTTACCGTCTGCGCGCGCTCGCGAGTCCTTTTTGTTTCTACGATTCATTCGCGCGGGCTCATCTAACGACGATGAGTCCTCGACTTTCTAAACGCGGACCACCGCGCGCCGGGTATTACCGAAACCGGTCATTTCGGCGTCGTGCCCCACGGATATCGATGATACTCGTTCGCTCCTTAATGAGACTTCACTAAGCTCTCTAATGATCGCACTGTCACGTGCAATTTCACCCGCCAAGTGTCGAGAGTGGTCGGGACGGTGCGGCGGCGGGTCGCCGCGTGAAAAAAGGCGGCCGAGCTGTGTCGCAAGAAGGAGAAAAAAAGAAAAAAAAACAGGAACAAGAAGAAGAAAACGAAGAAGAAGCGGAGAGGAACCGTAACAGACAGCGAGAGAGCAGCGGGGTCTCGAGAATAGAGAGAAATGTGTCAGAAAGTGGAACGTGAGGAGACGCGCCGGCGACTATTATTTATCATTAGTTCTTCTCGGAGCGGCCTTAACTCTTGCGTAGTTTTACGAGCGAGCGAGCGAGCGAACGAACGAACGACGTTTCTCGATGCGATCACCGAAAGAGTTTTTTTTCTTATTTCCCGGATATACGTGGAGACGCAGCTGCCTGTCCTAATGCGCGGGCGCCATTAACGCTCACGAAATTATTTATCCGAGATTGTCGGCCGCGAGCAATCGCGACGGATCGAGAATGGAGACGCACGCTGTTTATTCTCGCGCTGTTTATTGCTGCGCGTCTTCGACCAACGGACTCGGCCGCGATGCCGGCGGCGGTGTATCCCGGGGCTTATCGAAGACACAATTGTCCTTGCTCGCGCGGGACGAGCCACGCTCGTGTGGCGGAAGCCTCCCGCGGATAATCGTCCTGGCTGACGGCCGTTTGTACAAACGACGCCTAACAGTGCCGCGAATAAATTGTAGGCAATTAATCCCGAGACAGCTGGTCGGATGATTAACAGGGTTTAAGCGACTGGCGCGCAGCCGTCGCGTCCTTCTCGCTCTACCGCGAGAAGGACACGTTTCCTCCTCACCGCGCATTCGCCACAATTCTCTTTCTCCCCCTCTCTCTCTCTCTCTCTCTCTCTCTCTCTCTCTCTCTCTCTCTCTCTCTCTCTCTCTCCTTCACCCCGCCGTCGCTTGTTATTCGTCATGGAGCCGTACGTGCGACAATTACGGCGGACCGCTAAAAGTGCCGGGAGATTAACGCTACACGAGCTTACGGTCACCCTTTACGGTCGCCGTTCTGCGTCCCGGCTCCTGTGGAGCGAGACGGAGAACGGCGACACGCGCCATGTGCAAAAAGCCGACGCTCCGGCGAGTCTTGACGTTCGCACGATCAGGCGATTCGCGCCATGTTCGATCTCCCGGCGAGTCGAGCGCTCGTGACACCGCGAGATTTGCACACTCGGATCGGGGATTTTTTTCGTTCGACTATTTTTAAGCCGCACGGAAGAAAACGATCTCGTCGGTTAACCGAATGTTCCACCCCCCGCCCCCCCCCGTGCGGAGAACATTTAAGGCGAAGATTTAATCCAGTCTAATCGATCAGTCGTCTCGATCGTCTTCGAGCGCCACGAAGATTCGCTATTTCTCGTCGGCGGATTTTCCTCTGCTCCACAGCAGGTTACGCCGAGCGCGATTGGCTCTCCTCGCGGCGGACAATAATAATATCGCAAGCGGCAGAGATAGCGGCGCGCGCGTTTGCTCGGGATCGATTTAAGCGGCGAATTCCAACGGCGCGGCGCGGCGCGGCGGCGAAATTTACACACACACACACACACTCGCACACTCGCCGCGCTACATGCGAATTCTAATTTTCCCGTGTAAATCGCCGGTAATACGTGACGTCATCGGCTTCGCGGTGCTGATTGGGTGCGAGAATTGGAGCCCGCCAATTACCGGGTGACCCGAGCGCGATTTATGGGGTCGGCCGTAACTCATTCTCCTCCGGCTCGCTCTCGCGCTCACTCTCCCCCTCACTCGGGCGCCCCCCTTATTCCATAACTCGGCACCCCGTAACCCTCGACGGCAAGGCGAATAGACGGCCGATGCATAAGTATAACTGAAAGCCGGCGATCCGAAGCGGGACGTAGGATTTATTGCGCGCCGCTCGAGGATCGCTGTATCGCGCCACGTGTCCCGACGACACGCTAACGTCAATTAATTATGAGAGGCCAATGAGACCAATGAGAGACAAGGCGCTCGCGATTAGCGCCGAGGACAGCGCGCTGAATACGCGCGCGCGCGCGCGCGCTCGCGCGCCGCGATGTCTCCTGTCTCGCGAGAAAGACGAAAGACGGAGAAGAAAGAGACCCGGGGCGAGATGATTGTAATCCCGTCGAGAGCTCCCCCGACGCGGAAGTCGGACCGACTAATCACGCCACGCCGACAAATACACGATCGCGCCGCGATTAGGATTAGAAAACAATCATACTCGCGTCTCGGCCGCTTGAGCTTTCACCTGTCACGAGGACGTGACTTTGTCGCGTCGCGCCGCGTCGTGGCGCGTCATTTGCACAAAGCCGATGACTCAATAAGATAACTCCTCGTTGGATAATACAATTTCGCCTCGCGCTGAAAGCGCGAGACGATAACCTCTTCTCTCTCTCTCTCTCTCTCTCCCCCCCCTCTCCCTCTCGTTCTCTCGGGCCGCGCGACGCCCGACTTCCGCGTCGATTCGTTACGTAAGGCCCGTAGGCGCGCAGGTACCATCGATTGTTTATGCCGCGGGACCGTGCCGCTTCCGGCTGGCGGGATCATCACCAGCGGAGCACAGCCGCCGCCACCGCCACCGCCGCCGCCGCCGCCGCCGCCGCCGCCGCCGCCGCCGCCGTGCCGGTATCATTCATCGTGGCACGAACCGCCGCGCGATTCCGAGTCGCGGCACAGCCGGTATATTTCGCGGCTTCGTGCTCCGTTATCGCGCTCGTTGCCGCGCGCGACCGGCAATCCCATTCCGGGGATCGCTGCGATTCGTCGTGGCCGGAGCCCCGCTTTTCGCCGCTTTTCGCTGCGGCTGCAGCGAAGTAGGCTGTAATAGGCGCCGAGGTATCTCTCGCTTCTGCTCCGTTTGCGCGCGGCACCAGCGAGCGACAATCGACCACCGAATAGAAAGTGCGCGGGTCGTGCTGCCAACTTGCTCTCTTGGTCGTGCGGACCCAACAATAGGGTTCATGTGCCGCGGACGAGGCGAGAAAACGCGGTGCAGCTACGCCTACGGTGTCCCGTCGTGACAAAACTTTGTCTCTCTCGGTACGATGTGCGCCGCGCGGAGAATCTCTTGCTCTCTCTCTCTCTCTCTCTCTCTCTCTCTCTCTCTCTCTCTCTCTCTCTCTCTCTCTCTCTCTCTCTTACGGAGAAAATGTTACACATCCGGGCGCGAAGGGAGGATCCAAACGCCGAGGGGGGGGGAGGGGGGGGGATCGGGCAAAATTGCACAGCTCGTATCGAGTTGGACAAGTTTCGGCGACGGGCGTAAAGCACACTTATCAGTAGGATTTTTTTCCTTTCAATGTAGATAAAAATTCATGAACAAGATTTTTGTACACGGGAGCGAGAAAAGCACATCGCGCACGTTGGACCGATTTCCGACATTTAAATGACGCTCGAGATTTTTACGGGGAAGTACCGTAAAATTTGTGCGGATAACGCGGTAACGCGGAGGGGGGGGCGGGCAATTCGCTGAGACAGTTTGCCCTTCTTATCGTAATTAAAGTCCGCGGAAGAGTCGCGGAGAATAAGCGCTCGCGCGAATAAGTTTGACGATAAAACCGAACCGCGGCGATGAGCCTCGCTCGCCCGTCCGACGTCGCTGGCACGTCGGCTACTTTATAACCCGCGTCTCCAGTTACATCGTCGTTAGTCGCTCGTCTTTATGACAAAGTTGTCACGCTCGTCCGGTCGTGCCTCCGCAAACTGCCCCTTAGCCGACGAAGACGAGGACGTTTCCGGAGAAAACTGGTTCCCGATAACGGGGCTATCACGGGGCGACCCGCGCTCGTCCCATCGCATCGATCGCCTTATCAAATTGACAGGTACATCGTAAACCGTCGTCGACTCGTCACCGCCGATCGATCGCCGTTCATTCGTGCTCAGTGTGTCGCGTTCGTCCCCGAGGAAAAACAGCCAATTGCGATTTGCATACACGCTCGCAGTGTCATACGAGCGAGCCGCCGACGATCGTTCAACGCGCGAACCCGAACTCGGATCGCCGTCCAATTAAATTCCCCGGCGAAGTGCTCGGCGAGGCGAGGCGAGGCGAGGCGAGGCGAGGCGAGCTTTAGGCTAAAGCCTGCGGATACACGTACGCGCGCGCGGGAGTGTCTCGCGCGCGAGGGAGAGCATTTTTGCCGTTGGTACGAGTTTGCAGGTTGCGCGAGGCGATGCGCGCGATCGGCCTGCCTGCTTGGGCTCGGTGACCGAGGGCACCCCCGGGTCCCCGCGGGCTCCGTTGGCCCTACGAGCCGCCCTCCCACTAGCCCCTGGCCTGCGTTGCATCGCGTTGCATCGCGTTGCGGTGCATGGCGTCCTCGTGTGGGCGAAGGGTCATAGGTCGCAGACACACCAAGGTGGTTCTCAACGTCGGGAGCCGCCGCGGCGGCTCGCCGCGAGTGCGACTCGCGTGCTTCCGGGAGAGGACGCGCTGGTATCTCGCGGCCTGACGACTCGGCGGCTGCCGATCCGCGCGATGGCGACGACCACTCGTCGATCGGCTCGCGTTCGAACCGGCGTGTCGCGTTTCCCAAGTTTCCCGCGGTCGATTGAGAATCTTGAGCACCGCGGTCTTCCGCCCGCGCCGGTTCTCAGGATGGGTGGAGGACCTCGCCTGGAGGATATATGCGGAAAAAAGGACGAGGAAAGAGGAAAAGGGAGAGAGAGAGAGAGAGAGAGAGAGAGAGAGAGAGAGAGAGAGAGAGAGTAGAGTGAGCGAGTGAGTGAGGGAGGGAGTGAGGAAGAGAGAGAAGAAAGAAAAGGAGAGAGAGTTAGCGAGAGAAGGTGAGACTCGAAGAGCGAGAGGACGACGGAAATCGCGGACTCCGCGCGGCGCGGAATCGCGAGCGGCGACGATCGCGCGTGAATCGTCGTTTGGCGCGTCAGTCGCGACACGAGACGCCGCCGCCGCCGCACAAAATGGAATAACGGCTAACACCGCGCGCGTTCGTCGTGAACACGCGCTCGCGCTCGCGCGAAGGGAAACTTCTCGGAGCCGTGGGGTCACGAGAAAACCGATGTGGTTCAAGCACGGTTCGAGGCGATCCACAGAGAGAGAGAGAGAGAGAGAGAGAGAGAGAACTTGTAACCTCTCTCGTGCGCGACTCTGAGAGTCGCGTGCGGTTGAACGGCTCTTATTAATACCCGTCTTCTTTCCGGCCGTTGCTTTATAGGCGCATTAACGATGATTATTATTAGCGACTTGCTTTGTCGCTACGCGCTTCGCACGGGGACGCGTCGATGTCGCGCCTCGAGTCGTCGATCATCCGAGAATAGTCGGGCCGGTCGCGCGCGTTCCTCGGCTTCGGCTGCGCGCGGCGCGGAACGCCACGGGGAGGATCATCTCGCCGAGGGAATTTTAAGATTCCGTGGGCATCGGGGGAACCAATACGGGTCCGCGCACGGAAAGTTATGGCGCGAACGCGGCTACGAGAGAGGTGCCTCTCTCTCTCTCTCTCTCTCTCGCGCGAGCGAGGGGCTCCTGTCCTCTCATGCGAAAGGTCACGTACGGAGGAACTGACCACCCCTCCTTGCCCATCCTTCCTTCTCCTCCTCTTACTCCTCTCCTCGCCCTCCTCCTCTTCTTCGACGCTCTCTATCTGTCCCTTTCTCTCTCTCTCTCTCTCTCTCTCTCCGATCCTCGTCGTTCTCGTCGCGTTCTCTCCCCGGTCTCTCCCTTTCTCTCGCCACCTCGAGGGAACAACCCCGACGAGGACTTTGAGAGCAGATAGGAATCTCCGGGGCGGGTCTGGCAAATTGAAAAATTATGCCGGCGTATGGGCGACGTGTTTTTTGGCGAAGATGCGAGACAATAGGATCTCCAGATAAAAAGCTGAGGTTACCGTTCAAAAGGGTAACACCATCACGTAAGGGGGTAGCGCAACACTCGTGTGTATATATATATATATATATATGTATGCGCCCGGTCGGAGCGCGTATCTACACCGATCTACGGAGAAAAAGGTACGCGCTCGTGGTGGCGCGCCTTGACGACTGGTGTGTTCACGCATAAACGCGCGTCGACGTCGCTTTCAGCTTTTATCTGCAATCTACGCGTACGCGCGCCGCGCGGTGTCGCTCGGATTTCCGATCGCCTCAGCCGCCCCCGCGCTTTCAGCGCGAGTCATACGCGCGGAGACACTCGCTCCGCGTGTCCCGAAGAGGCAGAGACGGACAGAAAGACACACATAGATCTTTCTCGAGAAGGAAGAGTCGTTTCTTCATCGCGAGAGGCTCGAGATGAAGGGCGATAGCCATGAATCGCCCGTTGCCGGCCGTTCGGATTTTCCGGAATCGCCGGACGGGCCCCGTGCACGGTCCTCCATTCGTTACCGTTCTGAGAGAGAGAGAGAGAGAGAGAGAGAGAGAGAGAGAGAGAGAGAGAGAAAGAGAGACGAGCCGGACGCTCGTAAAGTCTCATCAGAGATCGAATCGGCCGTGCTGGCGACGCAAGTGGAAGAAGTGGTACGGCAAGCGGCGCGCGGCGGCTTAATTCGCGAGTGATGAGCTGCCCGGAGTGACTCCCTTTCTCTCTCTCGCTGCCGTCCCCCTCGCTCCCTTACCCCCCACGGCCGCCGTCCTCTCTCTCTCTCTCTCTCTCTCTCTCTCTCTCTCTCTTTGTCTCTACGTCCCTCCGTCTTGTTCTCGCGCCGCTCGTTCCTTCGTTCCTCGAGTTGACCACTCTCGTCTTCTACCCGCACGTATCTACGTGCATACGTACGTATGTAACGTCAGTACGGTAACGCAACGTAACGTGGTCCGCCGCGCGTCTGCGGCTCCGGTCTGGGTTCCCACGGACGGCGGGACCGGGAGGAGTTGTTCCGACTTTGAGAACACGGCAATCAGTGTAACTGCTTCTGGCGAGGAGGCACTATGTCTATACGCGCGTATTATATGTATATCTGTACGCTCGCGCGCGCGTGTGTCTGTACCTGCATGTTCCGTGCCGGCTGCTGCATCGTGGCCGCCGACCTTTTTCTCCCATGAGTGATCTCGCGGCGAACGCGGCGAGAGTCGCGTATAGGTCCGCCTCGTCCTTGCGAAAGGAAGGGAAGAAAGGCGAGAAGGGACGGGCCGCTAGGGACCGTGAAAATTCGCGAGCCTGCCGCGTCAGGCCAGAAAAAGAGAGAGAGAGAGAGAGAGAGAGAGAGAGAGAGAGAGAGAGAGAGAGAGAGCACGCGTTTGTGCGTAGGTCGTTCCCCGGTGAGGAGAAACGCGCGTGGCTGTGTCGCGCGATAAACCGCCTCAAATCCGCAGGTAATTATCCGCTGTCCGGCATGGTCGCGCGTTTATCTTCCGGCGTGCTCGAAGCGCGTGTCGCGTAAGCAAGTAGGTAAATTAAGCGGGTGGCCGAGGGAGCGAAAGGCCGATCCGCCGTGTAACGCGGGCCGATCGGTATCGACGGCGACGGCGACGGCGACGGCGACGGCGACGGCGGCGGCGGCCGATCGTATCGGAGCCGTGCGCGGGCGTCGAGGCGATAAGGCAAGAACCAGCTCGTAAGTTTCCGCTACGCGGCTATCCCCCAAAGCCGGCTGCTGCCCGCCTCGTCGAGCGTGTAAGTAATACTTCCTGCGGTACTTTCGCTTCGAATGAGCGAGCGAGAGCGGCCGCGTTGCACCATGCGGACGTGTGGACACGCTCGATCTCTTAATTGATGGAAGGCGGTGCGACGGTGCGAAAAAGAGCTGCGCGCGCGCGCGCGTGAATCACGCTTCGGACGCCTCGGACGATTGCGCGATTGATGCAAGCCGTCGCGCGGAGAAGCACGCGTTCACGTGGGCGGGACGTTTTTAATTATTTGCCAACGCGCCTTCCGAAACGGGACTCCGCGCGCGCGCGCGCGCGCGCGCGCGAGCAGAATCGTCGCGGCGCGATAAGGAGAGGACGATGGAATTCTCTCGGTTGCGCAACTCGAATTGGAAAAGGCGCGAGCGGAAAAATGTAACTCTCTCGGCCGCTGCTTGCGCAACAGCCGCGCGGCGATTGACAGCGTTTAATTAAAACGGTTCGCCCATATGTAACGCGATCTTTGCGGGGGATAAGAGAGATGATGAATTTAATGGATTGTTTAATTATACCAGTTTCACACGCACATACACACACACACACACTCTCCCTCTCTCTCTCTCTCTCTCTCTCTCTCTCTCTCTTTCTCTCTCTGTCTCTGTCTCTCTCCTTTCTGCCCGTCGGGGGCCGTGCGAAACGCGCCTCGCGCTAGGACCCAGCCGTGTCGGGCAATTTAAATCCTTCTAATTGACAAGTACGGGCGAGAGAGCGAGCGCGTTATGGATACGGAGAGTTTCTACGCCTCGGCGAAACGGGGCGCGAAACGAGGCGGATACGATATCAAATTATGCTTGATGCCGATACCGTCGCTCTCGCGCTCTCGTCGGGGCCGGTGCGGGAAGCGGTGGCGAAATATATAGCGTAATATGAGCGAGGACAAGAGAGAGAGAGAGAGAGAGAGAGAGAGAGAGACGGACAGAAAGAAAGAACGAGCCCGGGCAAGCCGAGGCGCGACGCGCACGTAGGTAAACGATCGTTTGTCCTCCCACCGGCCGATTGTCGTCTCGGTCGTTGCATCCTCGATGCGCACAAGTCGAGAGACGACGATGACGATGACTACGACGATGACGACGACGACGACGACGACGACGACGGCGGTGGCGGCGGCGGCGGTGGCGGCGTGCCGGGTGGAGGTGGGAGTGGAGGTGGAGATGAAGGTGGGTGCTCCCCAGTGTTGAGTAATTGGAACACGACCTCCGTCAACCCTCGCCAGCCCTAAATGGCCAACGGAAACGAGTATGCCTAACGCCGTGGAGGAAGCTACCGCCGGTACATCTCTTGCGCAATCCTCGCGCAAGATGTACACAGAGACGCGCGAGTCTCTCGGATGCGGCAGCAGCCGCGGCAACGAGAACGCGCCTGGTCGCGCGCGGACCTTTGCTCTCTCTTCCTCCCTCCCTCTCTCTCTCTCTCTCTCTCTCTCTCTCTCCCTCTCTCTCTCTCTGCTTCGCCGCTCTTTCGCGCGCTTTATTGTCCTCCCACGACGACTTATGCTAATTCGCGACGAACATCGCGCGTGGATGATATCGGAAATAGCAGAGGAGTGTCGCGACGTATTGCGAGCAATTTGCCGCGCCGGCCGGTTGTCTCGTTCGAGCCGGCGATTGTTCGCGCGCGGTTGAATCACCCGCCTGGGCTCCGCCGGCCGCCGGCATTTTTGCCTCGGCGAGGATCTCGTCGTGAATCGGACGATGCTTACGCGCGCAGCGCGTGTTATTTCGCCCCGAAAAGAAACTTTTATCGCGGGCGAATCCGAGAACCGCTCGGGCGGTCGGTGAGACGCGTTTCTCATTTCCGGATGCATTTCTTTAATCGAAACTTCCCGAAACATAATACGTTGCGACTCACGTTGATCCTTCAACGATCGTCCTTAACGGGGAAACCTAAATTATGCCCCTCCCCTCTGCTGAACCGTCGCCTCACGATTTTATAAATAAGAAGTTGACATTTGTGGGCTCGCATCAAATCGGCGATTTTTTCGACGCGTCTCGTCGATGAATCTACGCCGGCGTTGCACGGGGAATTTGACGGAATCCTTGAATCGCTCGTTTCGCGGGTCGTAACGCAACGCAACGTAACGAGATATCGCGCGCGCGCGCGCACGCTCGCTCGCTCGCGCGGCTAACGGCGCGCGGGGGTCGCCCACGCGGCTCACACAGAGCCATGATCAAGGAACAATGTATAACAATTTCTTCACGGCTGTCCCGTCAAATCAAGGATTAGTCATCTGCCGGGAACGGGATTCTGCGCCGCCGTCGAGCGTCACTCCCTCTCTCTCTCTCTCTCTCTCTCTCTCTCTCTCGCCAGCCGTGAGACTCTCCCGGTCGCGCGTCGCTTTTTCACGCGGACGTTATTATTATTACCATTATCGTCCTTATTATTGTTATTATATTATGATTATGATTATTATCGTTTATTCACGAGCTTATTACGCCGGAGGTTTTGCAATCCCGCGGACGGCAAGCAAGCCGGACCGAGACACGTCCATCTCTCTGTCTCTCTCTGCGCGGATTGCGCAACGCACCTCTCTCAACGCAACGCCGCCGCCGTCGTCTCTATTGAGCGCGCGCGTCGCGCGCATAAATTCAAAATGGAACAGGCTCCGATTTGGATGTAGCGCGCGGCCGCGGCCTCGTTGCGGAGCACGCGGAAGTGTAATTCATTCGCGCACACCCTCGGAAGTGTGGGCACACCGCGCCGCGACGCGTATTCATAGTCCACATCTGAGCGCGCGCGTCGCCTGTCCGGGCTCCGCATTATTTAAGCGGAGCGCGGGAGAGATATCTGACTGAGATATCCGCGTTAAACGGCGAGCCGACCACGAGCAGACAAGCGGGCTCCGTCGCGCGAGTGTCATTAGCTCGCGCGAGATCTCTCTTCTCTCTCGGCGAGCCCGTAATTGCGTAATCACACTCCCGCCGGCTTCATCGACTTCTGCCGGGTGCGGCGCGACGCCCGGAATGATTTAATCGCGAGATTTTCTCGCGCAGATATCTCGCAAGTGAACGAGACTCCCGTCGATTTCGACTCCGCGCTCGGCTTCGTTCTTCCGCCGCACTCGGGGTGGACCGAAGGGAGTTTAGCAAATAAACCCGCCTGCGAGACAAGAGCTGCGTGACTCCTAAGAGACTCCCCCGGCGCGTATCTCGCGACGCGCGTTGCTGAGAGCGGTTCGGCAGGAACGACTCCTGGATTTCGGATCGTCGCGCGAGGGGAAGGCGAGGTCGCTCGCGGACTGACGGCGGTTGCCGACCTTCCTCGGAGATGCGTGTCTGACAAAGCGCGAGTGTGGGTCCGCAGCGAGATCTGCCATGCGCGGGGGGGGGAGGGGGGTTCGCGCGGGGGTAACTCAATTTGTAGTTACAAACGAGCATAATATGATAATGCTCGGCGGGCCCGGGCGCGATACGGCCCCGGATGTGCCTTCCTCCCGTCGCTTTGTTAGTCCGGGACCTCGCCAACGCCACGGACACTCCCCCCCCCCAGCTGCGCGCGCTGTCATTTGTTCACGTCTGTCAATACGTCACCGATAGGTATACCGATCCTCTCTCGGGCTGGCTCGGACGGGCCGGGATGCCCCGTCGAGTCCCACCGCCGAAACTATCCTCGAAGGCACGAACAATGTTCAATGCACGAAAGTGGGACCGACGAGCGCGGCCTTGCCGGCCGCGCTCGTTGAGAGTGGGTACGCGTGGTTGCGCGCCCTCGTAATCACGCCGCGGTCTCTCCGATCTCGCGATCCTCGCGAGACGATAGACTCGACGCCTACGCCTCGTCGTCGTTTCGTGACGTCATCCTCCCGCATGAGCGCATGTCGCGATGGAGTTCGCGTTTGCGGGTCGCGAGCGCACTCGACTCGCCGGATGAAGAAGTCTCCCTCGTCTCTCTGCTCCGGCACCTGTCTCGCTACGCTTTGTTCCAAGTCGCCAAGGCTCCGGGTTAAGCGGTGAGTAATGCGCCTAGCAACGCTGCTCTTCGCCGCTCGTCGTTGCTCCATCGCTCGCGCGCGCTCGCGGCCCCCTCCCCCCTCCCCCTACCCCGCCTGCCTGCCCGCCTGCCGTTGTTCCACGGCGCGATTTCGCCGGCGCGCGGCGCGAGAGATGCCGACGGCGGCTCTCCGTGGGTACGCGTGATTTAAGGCGCATCGTAAATAGATAATAATAAATCGGCATCGTGGGGCTCATTTGCTTCGGGACCAATTTGTTAGGATCGTCCGCCCTCGCGACCCGAATATATACACTGCACGACGCCGCGGGGCTATTTTTCAAACGCCGAACCGCTGATTTATTTTGGCACGAAGCAACACACCGCAATGTGCAACGGCCGATATGCGCGGATCATGTGAATCCGCTTCGTACGCGAAGGCGCTCGTGCGTCCCTCGCTCGCACGAAAGTTTCACGGAAAGTACAACAAGTACAAGCTGGATCGCGCGCGCGCGCGCGCACGCGCGCGCGATCACGACCCCGGCGCGCTTCGATATATTTATGACGCCTCTGAAAATGGAGGAAAAATCCCTGTCGCGTAACGCAAGACTCTCGAAGAGCTCTCGAGCTCTCTCGACGAGCGGCGAGCGCGCGAAGGCGAAGGCGCGAAATGAAAGGAATCTGATTGACGACGAGGCTCCTTCCGCAAACAGTCTACGCGGCTTCTGTCACTGCGAAATCGATGATCCACGCCTGTCAGACTATTAGCACCTCCGACGTGCTTCGTTATCATTATCGGCACCGAGAGAGTCGCGTCGGGATTTTAATTTGAGCCTCGCATGGCCACCTCGCGTGGTAGCCGCCGCGCGGCCCCGTACAAGGAAGCAATCACGATGAAAGGCGAAATTGGCGCGAGCCGCGCGCGAGCGCGCGGAGACCCCGCGGTGGTGTGCTCGGCCGCGACAAAGGCTGCCCGCTGGTGCCGACTGATTAACAATTGATATTTCGTATTAGCGCCGAGCGCGTTAATGTGCACGCCGCTCGACCGCCGATGCCGGCTTCGCGGCTTTACACGCCGGCCGGCGCTGCTCGCTCGACATCGATCGTCCGCTCGCTCTCTCTCTCTCTCTCTCTCTCTCTCTCTCTCTCTCTCTCTCTCTCTCTCTCTCTCTCTCTCTCTCGTTCTCGCGGTCGACCGCTACGCTCTCGCAACGGGCCCGGCTATGACACCTGTCACGTCGCGAGTATGAATACGCACAGATTCGCAGAGCGCAGAGGCGATCGGCGACGCGGGCGCTCGCGCTTAACGGTGCTGGCTCCCCCGAGAGGAGATTTACCTCGGGCCGCTGCTCACAACGGCTCAATGTCCATTATCCGACGACGACCGAGAGATTACGCCACGGGGAGATTGACTTCCCGACGCGAGAGATCGCGCGTCGATGCTTTACGACGATTGATGCATACCCGGCTACTTCGCTACACATCGCTCCGCCGCGGGCGCGCAATCGCCGTTTGTCTATCTCTCTGTCCTTCTCTCTCTCGCGCGCGCGCGCGCGCGCGCGCTCGCGCCGCGAGGTCCCGTTGCGCTCTGCGCTCGCTGCCTCTCCCGGCTCTCCTTCGTCGAAGCCTTATCACCATAAACTAATCAGCCGTCAATAGGCGAGATCGCCGCGGTCGTAAGTAAGCCGTGCCCGTGGAAACCGCAAACAGCGTGCTAAAACACTTACAACGTATCCGAACGGCTCGTAGGAAGCGCGACCTTTAACGGGAAAGAGAATCCGCGCGACTCTTCTTCCTCCTCCTCCTCCTCCTCCTCCTCCTCCTCCTCCTCGTCTGGCTCGGTGCGAATGCGTGTACGAGTGCGTCCTATAATATCAGTGTAATGTAAAGTGCATAGTCTCCGCTCGTAAACGGAACTCTGTCTCTCTCTCTCTCTCTCTCTCTCTCTCTCTCTCTCTTTCTCTTTCTCTCTTTCTCTTCCAGTGTGTCTAATAAACTTGTCACGAGTGAGACTTTCGACATTGTAGGCACACTTTAGGAGGGGAGGGAAGAGGAGGAAAGAAGGCAATTTGGGGCGAATCCTCTGGCGAATCGCGAGAATCGACTCGATTCGAAAGCTGTTCCTCTTCGGCGGGAACGACGCGGAAATGAAGAGCGCGATACGACACGCGAACGCGGAACGCAACGCAGCAGCTCGTTTGTCCCTCGTGTAATGAGTTGCCCGTGGCGCGGACGAATCCTTCCTGTCCCTAGTGGCTGATCTATCGATCAAGCCGATCGCCAGCTCGACTATCGATCACCGCGCGTCGCGCAATCAAAGTCGCCGGTTAGAGTCGCCGTTAGTCCGCTTGAACTTAACAGCCCAGCCGGCCGGCGCGCCGCGGTAAAACTCGGTCGAAGGAATGTCCTCGTTTCGATCTGTGAGTCGACGCGCAGGTGAGTAACACGCGCGCGGCGCCTTCTATTCCAATTAATCATCCGATTGAAGAAATTGGTCCGCCGCCGGCGGACTCCGACGGACACGTCGCTTCGCGGGATAAGGCCGAAGGTCGGAAGAAATTTTCGGAGGGGAATTCCGGTCATGTTTAGGTTTAATCGTGCGAGGTTTAATTAAGGCCGAGAAGCTCATGATCGATTTCCAAGCGGATGGATCGATTCGTTTTTTATCAGCCGGGTAGAGGAGGAAAGTCCGAATCGCTTATCCTTGTCTGCGCATCTGGACGATCTGTACGATTAACTTTCGAGTTGGTTATCCCAAGCAGCTAAGAAATGCCGTGACGTTGGGAAACTTTCTTTTAGGGAGCCGTTAAAGAACGCCCCTACGCATCCCCGTTCGTCCCGGAGTCGTAAGTCAAACGTGTACGAGTAGCACTCAGAAAAGCGAACACTTTCGTTTCTTCACGCTCGATAGAAACGAGAACGAATGCTAAAAAACACTGGCCTGAGAGAATTCTTAAAAAACGTGCGATGCGAAACAGTTTATGGCGCCTAGGACGATCGTATGGTCTACAAGTTCCAGGGTGCGCCACATTTTTTACTTCCCAAGGTTGCTTCGTGGGACAAGTGTTTAGTCGGAAAAGCCGGTAAAAAAAACACGTCATCGGCTTTTCGGTCAAATTTCTCCGATCTGTGCGCACATTTTCGTCGTGATCTTAACCCGAGGATACTGAAGTAATTCTCACAAAGGCGAGTTTTTCACCTCCGGGCGGAACGAGAGCAAAATTAGAAAAAGAAAGAAAACGTTAACCCTAAGAAACTGTCTTAAAAGACACGTCCTAAAAAACACGCGAAACGACGAATTTTACGGGATCAGGAAGGGAAGAAAGACCACCTACGATCATTCTGGACGATCTGTACGATTAACTTTGGTTAAAGTTGGTTATCCCAAGCGGCTAAAAAATACGGAGATGTTGGGAAACTTGCTTTTGGGGAACCGTTAAAGAACCCCTACGCATTCCCCCCCCCCGTTCGTCCCGGAAGTATCCGTAAGTCAAACGTGTCCGAGTAGCTCTCAGAAAAGCGAACACTTTCGTTTCTTCACGCTCGATAGAAACGAGAACGAATGTTAAAAAACACTGACCTGAGAAAATTCTTAAAAAACATGCGATGCGAAGCAATTTATGGCGCCTAGGACGATCGTATGGCCAACAAATTTCAAGCTGCGATACGTTTTTTACCATCCAAGGTTGCTTCGTGGAGCAAGTGTTTAGTCGGAAAAGCCGGTAAAAAACACGTCGTCGGCTTTTCGGTCAAATTTTTCCGATCTGTGCGCACATTTTCGTCGTGATCTTAACCCGAGGTTACTGGAGTAACTCTCACAAAGGCGAGTTTTTTACGAGACAGTTTCTTAAGAGACAGTTTTTCACGGGTCCCTTTCTCTGCCGGTTGACATTTTCCGTTTGCAACGCTCGAGCGCGGCAATGTCGTGGGAATTTGGCGTTACTTTTCACGCGATGCGCATTCATCTCGATTCTCCCCGACGACGACGATTTTACGATAGATCAATATCGGCACGTTAGCGAGCGAGCGAGCGAGCGAGCAGGCGAATGCGAGAGCTTACGATTTACAATCGGGACGAGCCCACGTTAGGGCCGAGGACATACATGTATAAACGCTCGCGCGAGGATCTCGCGAGCGTCGGGACGAGCGAGAGCGAGAGCGAGAGCGAGAGCGAGAGCGAGAGCGAGAGCGTAAGGTAACGCATGCAATTTGCGCGGCACGGCGCGCGCGATCGCGACCAGCCGAGCGACCGATAATTCATTATCTCCGTGCGGCGGACTCGTCTCATTTTCGCTGTACGGGGTCCTCGATCACGCCTAACGGCACCGCATCGGCGTAAATACGTTACGTAATTAATTTCGCGCAAAGCACGGCTCAACGGCGTTATATTTATAGCGGTGCATTAACCCTGCGGGGTTTTATGCGGCTCGCTCGCTAGCGCGGATATCGGAGCCGTCGAGAGGAGCGCTCGCAGAGTCTCGCGGAAGAAAGAATTTCAGCGCTGCTCCTCGGAAGAGCTCGTCGACTGGCTGGCTGGCTAGCTAGCTAGCTAGCTAGCTAGCTAGCTAGCTCGTTCGCTCGCAATGTACGCGCGCGCTCTCGCGCGCGCGAAAAAATGGGATTCCCAGGGGTCGAACTCCAGGTGGAAATATCGATAGGGGGTCAGCGCGAGGTTAGTTAGCCACGCACGAGCCGTTGCTGCCGCCTTTCCATCTCCCTTTTCTCCGTGCGATCTCTTCCTTCCTCAGGCGCGACCTCCTCTTCCTCTTGCTCTCCTCTCACTTGCTCTCTCTAATTCCTCGGATTACTCCACCTTCGTCCTCCGGAATCCCGTTCCGTTCTCTCTCCCCTTCGCCCTCTCTAATTCGCGCTCTATCTCTTCGCCTCTCTCTCTCTCTCTCTCTCTCTCTCTCTCTCTCTCGCTCCTCTTGCTGTCTTCTCTCCCTCGACTCTCGTCTCTCTCCCCCGCCTTCTCTCTTCTTCTCTCCCTCTCCCTCTCATCTTCGCCCCTCATCTTCGCTCCCCCCCCTTTCCTCAGCCTTCTCTCCACTCGTTCGGCGTAGGTGCGGATGTAGCTTCAACCCGGTACAGAGTCCACACGGTGGACCACTGACTGCGCACAATTAGGCCTCGGCGCAGAACGAATTCATCTTCGTTGGATGCGCGAGACTCCACAGCCAGTTCGGCACGATCGATTATCAATCATTCTACCGCGAGCCCGGCTCTCCGCGCGGACCGCGGAGAGCATGTGTGTGCGTGTGCGCGCGCGCACACATCCACACATAGAACGGTCAGGCCCGCGGGGTGTTTCCACCCCCGCGACCGGCCGCCACGCACGCACAGGCCGCTTGGACGTTTCCTGATAGACGTTTCCAGTGCTCAACGAGCCGGCACGTCGATCGGGATAAAGTGGCTGTCGAGATCCCCGATGATCTCGCGCCGGATCTTATCGCGAGCCGCGAGCAGAAATCTAATTTTCGGGGGGCGTCGTGATTAATCGGGCGGCCGATGGCCCTCCTCTTCTTTCGGGATATCGGGCGCGCGAGAGACGCGAGGATCGCCTCGCGCGCTCCGCGGACCGTTTCTTCGCTTTTCTTTTTCCCTTCTGCCTCTCTTTTGCCCCTTGCCCCTTGCTGCTCTCTCTCCTCCTCGGGATACCGGCGGCTATCCTGTCGTGGATATACCTGCGCACGTCGCCGCCGCGACTGCGTTCTATCGCGCGCTCGTTCCCAGCGAATCCGCATTTTCGCGCGCAGCAAAGCGCGCGATTTCTTAATGACCCGAAAGAATAAACATTATCGCGGCGTGACCTTTGTGCGTTAGACCGCCGGGCTTATTTTGCACGCCGCGCCGCGCCGGGGTAATTCGCACGGTCCTTATATTATAGCCTTGCGCGCGCGCAACGCATAATCCCGAGGAAGGCGCGCGCGCGCGGCGAAAATCCGATCGCCGTGGGTGGGCGGCGGCCCCGCCGCCCATCGGAATCTCTCGGATTAACGTCCCCGAGAGCGGCGTGTTTGTGTTTGCGCGATCAGCCGCTCGCTCGGGACGCGTTTACGTGAGTAAACGGCGCCGCGGTTTGGCCGTGTGCCCGCGCGCGCGAACGAGCAGTGCGAGAAAGTGCGAGAACGCGCCGCGCCGCGCCGCACCGCCCGTGGAGAGAAGCTTCGACGTATTTCGCTGCGTCCTTTTTCTTTTTCTTTTCTTCATTTATACGCGCAAGAGAGTCGAAGACTCTCGCTCTCTTTCGACGATATACTCATCATCCCGCTGGAATGCCAGCGCGATCTGCCTCGTCCATTTTCCTCTCTCACTCGCGAAGCAGGAGAGAGAGAGAGAGAGACTCTCGCTGCGACTCGGTTCTCCTCCGCACTTAGTCGCGACAGGAACGCAGGTGGCACCAAAGTGAGAACATGACAGCGGGATCGAGCATGGGCGGGAGGGGCGGGTGGGAAGGATGATGGAGAGCCAAAGGGATGCCAATGGAACCGTCATGCCGATATGTTGTCATTGTGCCGCGTGATTTATAGCTCGCGGTCGTTGGCTCGCGAGCGGGCGCATCGCCGCGCCGACGCCGCTGGAAAATCGCCTGCGCGTTGCGCAAAATTTAATAAAGCAATCCACGCGTCTCGACGCGTGTCGATTCCTCTAATCTTTCTCAACCGGCCGATCGCGCGCGCGCGCGCGCGCGCCCGATGAAAGCGACTGCTCGCGTGTCACGGTTGCGTAAGGTGGGGCACAAAAGGCACGGGGGAAATCGCGAAGTCGCCCCGACCCGGCTCGGCCTGAGCGAAGACCGAGAGCGCCGGCCCCGCCGTTGCCGAATTCATTCATGGAGAAGCGGCTTCGCACACCGCGCTCTTCTCGCTGTTAATCGCAGCCTCCGGTCCATTGTTGCCCGAGAGAGGCATCCGCGGTCATGATGAATGAGTGAACGTGAGAGGCGCGCTTCGCCCAGGAACGTAAATCGGACTGCGCTTTGCGTTTCCTCGCTCGAGGGAGGTCGAGGAGGCAGATTTTTCGGTTCCGTTGCGGACGCCGAAAAACAGATGCCCCTCGCGACGGGCCCAGCTGGCCCAGCTCGCGAAAATCGTCCCTTCGTCGCAGTCGAACTTGGTCGTCGACGACGACGATGACGACGACGACGGTGGCGGCGGGATTAATAAATCTCGCTTTCCGCGGCCATCAATCGCCGAGCGCCGAGGCGCGGATTGTTAACACGTTCCTGCCTCAACGTCCACGATAGAAATATCACTCTCCCAGGCGGTGGAGGTACGTACGGTAGGTGCAGGGAGACTTTACCGTCTTGCTCCATCAACACCACCACCACCACCACCACCACCACCACCACCACCACCACCATCACCAGCAGCACCACATCGCTTGGACGTTGGCGCACCCCCACCTCCCTTTCCTCCTTTTCCTCGTGCCGCCGCTGCTGCTGCTGATGCTGCCGCTGCTCCTCACCTGTGCTCCTCCTCCTCCTCCTCCTCCTCTTCCTCTTCTTCTTCTTCTACTCCTACTGCGCCTCTCGTTCGCTTCTGCTTCTCTTCGTGTTTCCCCTTCGGTAATCCGCGCGCTTGGGCGCGCTACACGGATGCACGCGGACGTTCTCGCGCTTGACAAATGATCGTCGGCGATTCTTCGATTTGTATATGCTTTCTATCCGCCACGAGAGAGCCACGCTCTGCGACGGAGCGTCGCTCCGCATGCTCGTGCGTTATGTCGCAATCGTAGAAACGGAGGAAAGGTGCGACAATGACGCCTCCGCCTGCGCCGGCTCCCTGTCTCACGCCCCGCGCGCGCGAAGAACTACACAGCCGAGGAAGAGAGAGAGAGAGAGAGAGAGAGAGAGAGAGAGAGAGTGAGAGAGGGACAATACCGCTGCGCCGCGGTCGCGACGAGACGCGAGGGGCGCGGAATCAAGCGAAAGAAATGAAAAACGATAAGGAGAGACTGCCTTCACCTCCGGCGCGACAAGCCGCCGGTGATATTTTATTATGCCGTTCTCGCGCGATCTCGCCGTTATCCGGAGTAGCGTGAAGCGTCTTTGCGATTATACCTATTATACCTGCATTATACCTGCATGTCGCACCTGTGTGCAACGTGCATGCGCACGCCCGTGGATAATATTTAGCGCAAGCGCTGAGCGATTACAGCCGCAACATGTCGAGCGCGTTCCGTCTTTATTTGTCGAATCACCGCGGCGAGCGGCGAGAGACAAAGAACCTCCGCAAGGAGGGTCGATTTTTTGCCTGTTTTTCGGTCCTTGATTTCGAAATCGGATTTTATGCCGAGGGACAGTTCATGATGAGACATTAATTACAGAAAAGTTTTACGTTGAGTACACGATTAGTTGGAAGAAAGTATGACACTAATAACGCTTTATCGCACGAGTTTTTGCAAAATTCTATGATACTTATGGGTTCTTTGAGTTGCTGATTATGAATCTGATGTCAGATTTTAAACATTCAAGATGGCAGGTGCAACATGACGGACACACATAGCGAAACAGTCATTTACTTTTATTGGAACTGTTGTGTTGTGACTTTTCTGGCTAGGTGATTGCGAATTTTCTATTAGGTTTCCGAAAGTAATTCTTCCCACGACAAGTTTTGAGTGGAAGAAGTATTTTGTTTTGTTGTTTTTTCATAAAAAAAATATCAAATTCAAATTGATGCGTTACATGACGCATAAAGGATAACGTGATACTTTTATTTGTTATATTTAGAAGCTTTTTCGTTGCAGTCTCCGTGACTATTCGTTTAATTACATATCATTATATCCAATAATATAAAAGTTATCTAAAAATTCAGTTCCGAAGTTATCGGTTTTAAAGTATACCACAACATAACAGTTCTAATAAAAGTAAATAATTGTTTCACCATTTGTGTCCGCCATCTTGAATTTTTTAAATCTAACATCGGATTCATAATGAGCAACTCAAGGAACCTATAGATACTGAATTTCGCAAAAATTTGTGCGATAAAACGTTATTAGTATCCAACTTCCTTAGTAGATAGTGACCACCTTGACCCTCTACATCTCTGAAACCGATCGTATGCTCAGTGTAAAACTTTTTCGTGATTAATGTCTTATCACGAGCTATCATTTCGCATACAATTTAATTTAAAAATCGGGGACTGAAAAACGGGCACTTTTTGCGGAGGTACTTTCGGCGGAAAGTAAAGTATCATCAAATACACGACGCGCGAATGCAGAAGAAGTGAGGAACCTCGACCTCTTGTCACTCCGCGTTGCTTCCGGCCGGCATCTCTCCTCGGCGCGCAAATATCCCAGAGCCAGTTCGCCGACTCTTGGGCGAAAGAAAAGGTCTGCATCCGCGAGGGCTCGATAAAATTCGCCGCGACGGGGACTTTTTAACACGGGCACGGGGTCTCCGTTAACGGCGCCAAACGACGCGACGCACCGGCGGCGATGCGTTAAGCCGCGCTTGACTACGAGACGACGAGCGGGCGACAAAGTGAAACGAGTCTCGACCTCGGCCGGGGCGGCCTCGTTAAAAACTTGTCAGCGACTCCCCCGCGGCTAAGACGCGCCGCCGCCGCCGCCGCCGCCGCCGCCGGTAATGTCACTGCTCGATGCGACGGTTTTTGCGAGAAACGCCGGCCGCGGCCGTACGTTTCCGTGCGCGTAATTCCCGGAGCCGGTGGGCCCGCGGCACGCACGACCGGCGTAATGATCTTCGCGAAATCTGAGCGATCCCCCCGTGCGCATTTGCATATACACAGGCCGGTCGTTATCCTCGCTCGGCGCGGCCGAGCGTCCGCTGCGGGGGCGGAGTCCCCAATTTCGTGTATCAAGGCTTGGACTCCGCGGGAGCGGTCTGCCGACCGGGCCCGCCGCCGCCGTCGCCGCCACCGCACCGTACGTAATGTTCGACGGCGGCAAAAAGGTTATTACGTTTTTTGCCGCTTGTCCGAGATTAAAAACGGCCGGGAGCGTTGTAATTGCGAGAGAGTGATAGCGCCGCGCTCCGCCGAGGCGAGGTCTCGCTCGCTCGCTCGCTCGCTCGCTCGCTCGCACGCTCGTCGCTACCGGGCAGCAACGCAGGCCCTCAAGCAGGGTATCCTCTTGGCCCTCGTCCTACCTCGACGGGGTCGGCGGGAGGGAGGGAGGGAGGGAGGGAAGGAGCGAGAGAGAGAGAGAGAGAGAGAGGGAGAGGGAGAGAGAGAGAGAGAGAGAGAGAGAGAGAATATCATTCCGGGAGGACGATGAAGGCAAGGTGGAGGACGACGACGCGGTGGATCCTCGGGGCACGACCGCGCAAATTACAGACTAGCGCCAGCAGAAGCAGAAGCAGTAGGAGCCAGCGGGAGCGTAGCGCCGGCGTGTAGCACGGAAGCTCGACCACGCTCGCGCGCGCGGCCCCGCTTCTCTCGCGAGCGACGCTTCCGACGCGCGCGATTCGGCTAATTGAACGGCGACTATCGTGTCGCGGCTTCCGTCCGACTGTCGCTCTTCGTCTCGTCTCGCCCGTCATCGGGATCGGATCGTGTGTGTTTGTCATTCGCGGGGAGACCGAGGCACGCGATTCTCGCGGTGGATTCTTCCCCGACGGGGATTTCACATCCGTGCCGATAGCGCACGCAGGAGTGTACACATACACACACACGCGCGCGCGCGCGCGACGGCGGTGGCAGCCGCGATTGTGAGGAATCGGCGATTACACGATCCGCGCGGCGCTCGTGGAAAAATCCCCACCGCCGACGGCGCTGGCCGTTCCGACCAATTAGGCGGATCGCTTAATAGGCGACCGAGAACGCAGTTAACAGTCTAATCGACCGGAACGCGGAGTCATTAAACGACTTTTTTCCTGCCGTCGCGCGAATAACGCTCGGGAGAGGGGTCAGGGTGCGCATGGAGGCACGTACACGCGCGCGTACACGCTACGCGAGGATAGACTCGATCGCTCATAGCGTCTGACGTGCGCGCGCGTCATTAATAATATTCAATATTATTACGTAAGATACAGCGCGCGATAGAGAGAAAGAGAGAGAGGGAGGGTTCTCTCGCGCATTATGTCGCTCTATTGAAAATCACGAGCGCTTCATTCTCCTTTCGTCGCCCGCGTGGTCGCCACCGGGGCCACCGCCGGCCGCGCCGCGGCTGATTACGTCCAGCTGAAAGAGCGCGTCCGACGCGCCGCGATCGGTCCTCCGCGGTCGACGACCGATACGATCGAACGACGGTTTCGCTCGCCGTTACCGCTGCGGCGAGGCGAGGGTGGGAGTTTGCGAGCGCTCGAAAAGAAACGGCAAATTTTCACCGCGCGGCCGCGGCCGCGGCCGGCTCGTTGCGGCGGCGTCTCCCCCCCTCCCCCTCCTCCCCTCTCTTCCTTACGTAATACGATTTTCAATTGCACACGCCCATCACGTATCACGGCGCCTTTCTATTCATATAATCTTGGCCGAGCATGTGCATGAGCCGCGCGCGCGAGCGCGCGGGCGCGGGGGGAGGACGCTTTTGATTATCGAACCTCGTCGACGGTGTCGGGGAGAGGCGCGCGCGAGAGTGCTCGCTCTCGCGGCCATAATACCGACATACCCGCGTGCTTCTTAGCGGGTATGCATTATAATGCATCTACAATGCACCGGCGGCGCGGTGCACATCAAAGCCGGCTACGTGAGCGATCGCGAGCGCCGGTAATACACGGGGCTGCCTGTCGGCCGGCCGCCGCCGATACGTCGCGATCGACCACCGAATAACACATTGTTTCGCGCTTGGATGACGTCCAGGATGCCGTCTCCGCCCGGCCCGCTTTAACGCGACAGTCGCCGCTCGCGTTTGAGGCGACGACGATGGAATTCTACGCGAAATGACTCTCGCTGGAAACGACGGCTGCTGCTGCTGCTCGGTGATGCGTCGGTAGGGATGCCGATATTTTTCGATTTTTTCAAACAGATCGATTTAAAGATCGATTCGAATCACGAAGGAAAAAATTGATTTTAAAAAAATCGGTTTGTAAAGAATCGATTTCAGAAAATCGATCGGAATCGGTATGCATGTAAAGTGAACCACTCGTTAAAGTATACTATCTGTCAAATTTCTACGCTCTAAAGTAGACCTCGTGTAATTCATATAAAGTTTAATATGAATTAAAGAAATTAAACAGATGGTACTCTTTTGGTTGTGTTGTGTGTGGCCACAACAAGATAGAAAAAAATCTTTAAATCCTTATGCTAAGGATTTAATTAGTTTGATTAAACATCAATCAAGGATTTTTAACCCTTGAACTGCTTAAGAGATATTAAATGACCAGTATGACCATCTTTGCTGAGTTATTTTTACAATTATAAAATATTTTATAATTTGCTGATGATCCAGATTTTCACAAATTCATATTTTTAGATAAAAAGAAAAAATACCACACGCAATAGCATACACACTGAAAGTCCAAATCGAGTAAACTCGATCGTAGCAGGGCCGCCATTTTTTTCCACACTCGAGTTATCTCGACCGTATCAGTTAAAAGGTTAAACGTTATTAAATAAGAAATCACGTTTACTATTATTTGCATATACTTATGTATATAATATATACTATTATATGGAGTGGCTGTGATTGGTTCGCGCGTTCCGTTCCGCTGAAAATTTTCGCCCATGGGACATCGGCCTAAAGGCAACGTAACGTGCACAGCTACTAAGTAAGTTCAAATATTACAACTAAAAAGAATTAAAAAAAAAAAACTATATCACTAGTAGAAAATCTGAAAAAATCGTATTGACGATTTTCAGAATTTACAGATCGATCCTTGAATCGAGATTCAGTTCCAGAAAATTGATTTGAAATCGATCTTTTAGGCTCCGATTAATCGATCTTCGATTCTTAAATCGATTTAAAATCGGCATCGCTACGCGTCGGCGCATCGGCGAGAGTTCCTCCGAGAGTTTTCCCGCGTGCGTTACAACCCGTCGACCTCGCTATCGCTCGAGATTTCGGGCGTCTCGGAGTTGACTCGAGTTTCCTCCGCGGGGATTGGATTTTCGACGGATTCCTCGACATCTCGATGCGTCCTGTTTCCTCATGCACACTGTTTTCTCTTGTTTCCAATCAGGTGTCTCCCCTAATCAATCGGTCGTTCACCGCGGCGACGACGAAGAGGACGACGACGACGACGACGACGACGACGATGACGACGCGTCTCGCGCTCCGGACAGACGGAGTCGTATCCTGCCGCTGTGTGGGATACGGATGTTATTGCCACGGACATTCCCACGGTACCCATCCTAAATGACTGTCTACTTGTCGCCACTCTCGCAAGGTAGTCGCGAAGCGAGCACGCGTGCGGGCGCGACCAAGTGTACTTTACCTACGCGGAGCGGAGAAGAACAAAGGGGGCCCGGAGCCCGCGCTCGCTGACCCAATACCGGGCGTACCAGCCGATGCTGGGAAATGCTCGACAGAAACGATCCCGCGGAATTCGCAGCCGTCGGTGTGCGTGGACGTGCGCGGCGCATAGCTGTGAGTCGAATCGCGTCGTCCGTATCGCGACCGATTCAATCAGAGGTGGCGCCGGTCCGCCAAGAGGTATCCTCGGCTGCATGAAGAGAAAGAATGAGAATCGTACGGAGGAAGATGAGGAATCGCGGCGGAGGGGCGAGAGGAGCGCCGCAGAGGAGGTGGAAGGAAGGATAAGATGGACGGACGCTCCGGACGCCGCGGCGGCGCGTCTCAGCGTCGCGAGAAAGAGGAAAGTGAATTTCAGAGAGTCGAGTCGAGCGCTGAATTTTGATAAATTTATATTCGCCGCGTTCCACCCGGTAGAGGACGGAAAAGTGCGTGGATAGCTCAAGATGGACGTGCGGCATGTTTGCTGTTTGTTTTGGCGACTCACCTCTCGAGGTCACGTGCGCGTTATCGATCGACGACTAGCGACTGGCGGGAGAGGGGGGGGACGTTTCGGCTCCTCTTGCCGATTGTTTTGATACTCTCGTATCATTTCGCGACTTAGCGGTCATAACGTCCCGAGTGGCGCGACGCCGAGCACGTGTGCTTTCCTCGAAGTATTTCATCGGGTATTCGCGCGTCGCGTCGTTGATTAATTTTTCCGACCGATTCGTGTCTGCGCGAGTGTGAGTGTCAGTGCCATGGAGGACCGCGCAAGGCCGCCAGGACGAAGACGCGGACACCACACGGCACGTGCACGGCGGCGAAGCATCGTACATTTCCAGGTGCGCAGAATCATTTATTACGCAGGATATGTCCGTTTTTCACGGACGTTTAGCGAACTTGCCGAGTAGCACCCGAGTCGAAATTTAGGCCGACGTTCACAGGCCTGTCTCGTCGTTTGACAAATAATTATAGCCCGATGAATCCCCGATTTCTCGTCAACCAATACCTGTAGTTGCTTCACACGGCGAGAAATATCGATTCAAGCAGCCGCATAACGGTGCGCGAATGCGAATCTGCAATTCTTCATTACGCTCTCAATCGAGGATTGTAATTAATTTACAGCTGTGAATACCGGCCTTTGACTTTAATGGCGGCCTTAGCGAGTGTTGATTTATTCGTTCAATAATGGTCGTCGGATCGCGAGTTCAAACTCGTCGACGAGTCTATTTATTAACATCTTGCCGCTTGTTTTTATTAACGTCGTGCCGAATTCGAATTTCTTAGTGCGCGCCCCATGATTGGACAAACTGTTGTTTTTTCTTCCTTCACTTTGATAGTTCTAAAGTCTCTCGAGGTGTCCGACGCCAACGGAAAAAAAAACGAAAATTTTGACGAATAAAGAAAGTTTGTTGCTTATTTACCTAACCATTCCCCTAAATCTTTGTCGGATTATTAGATATTAGTTTGTCACACACACGTCTGCTCTATCTATAGTTGAGTAGATTTTGCAATCAATATATTGCTTATCGAAATCGAAGAAAAGTTTGAACGCGGTTGGGGAGTATCGAGATAATCAAATATTAAACAATCCCGAGTTCGAGCTTCAACATGGCAGCTGGAAACGACGGCAGGTGAGTCGCATCGAGTAGCAGCAAAGAGCAGCATCAAGGTAAAACAATATAGTGCGATACACATTGTGGTTCTCCATTAACTCTCCAAGTTGGACGCAACTCGCAGGGTTAACTCGCGGAGACGAAATTTCGAAACGTCGGGTCGTCCCGGCGTCTCAGGAAAAGACAGGAATTCCTAGTTCCATAAGAAGTGACGATTGCACGAGGCTCGTGATATATCCGCGAGTAATACGGCAGCATGCCGTCAATCCGCGAACAAAGGGGAAGCAAAGGTGCGCGAAGGGGGTGGCGAAGCGCGGGGAGACTCGGCCGATGCAGCGGTCGTCGAGTGGGCGCCGCAGGGAGGGAGGGAGGGAGGGGTGAGGCGGCGTCTGAAGAACGTACGAAATAACAATCCGTCGCGCCGGTCGGATCATCCCAGGCGGCGTGTGCTAACTAATGGCATTCAAAATTAGTCGTACCGGCCGCGAAATTATTGATGCCGATTCGCGTGCGAGCCGAGCCGGCTCGGCGTTCCCGTGGCGGACCAAAGTTCCCCGGTCGCGAGGCTCACGGTAGCCAGGGCCGTTCCTTCGCGACCACAATTGCCGGGGGCCTGCCGGGTTTGTTCGATATTAGTTTTCGTGCCCGCTCCACGAGTCCACCCAGCGCGCCTCCCCCCTCTTCCGATGTCTCTCTTCCTCCCGCTCGGAGTCTCCCTCCTCGCCTCCGCGAACTCGGTCGCGAAACGTTTAACTGGTTATTACGGTTATAGAAGCGCGGCGCATTCTCCGCGATAATCCGTATCCGTTCTCGTTTCTTTAATCTACCGCCGCTACTATACTCTAGCCGGCGATTTTACCGCCGCGCTACCGGTTCATTATACGCCCGCTCCGTCCGAGCCCGCTGGCCCGCGCGTTATCTTTTGCCTCCTCCGCTAGATGATTCCAGCCAGCGGATTCGGATTAAAAATTGAGCCCGAGCTGGGAGTCGAGATGGAAGTGGGTGGAGATCGCGCCGCGAGATGATGCGGAATTACGAGGAGAGCTTGCCGCCTGTAGATGAGGAGTGCTCTCCTCGGAGCACTTCCTATGTAATTGACGTTTCTCTCGGAAAAATTGCTACTCTCCGAGCGGTCAACGGCGGCAACGACGACACTTTTCAAGTCTTGCTCTCCTCACAAATCCGTTTCTCTGACGCGTCCTCTCGCAAGGAGCCTCCTCTGAAATTCGCCAACACGCACACACTAAGCGAGGTAGGTGACGAGAGAGAGAGAGAGAGAGAGAGAGAGCTCGAACGGTGTCGCGAGCGACACTTCCAGCAATGTTCGCCACCCACCCCGTGCCAGGCCGCGCGCTCTATCGATATCCCTGGTATTTATTTCTCTTCAATATATACACATCCATTATCTCTGCTGCCTGGCGTGCTTCACAACGGCAACACGCGCGCCAAACAACTCAAGCAGCTGCGCCGCTTGAGAAAGGCTTGAGCGTGGCTATCGGCCACGGTGCCTAATTAACCGATGTTACCGACATACGGCGATACGCGATAGACGGACGAAGGAACGCCGGTCCACGCGGTGAAATTTCATCGGGGAGGCAACGCGACGACGGGCCCGCGCTAACGATGCCACCGCCGCCGCCGCCGCCGCCGCCGCCGCCGCCGCGAGGCGTTGATTGACTCGTGGCCCGATTTGACACACGTGCTGCGTCGTCGTTGCTCTCGGCCGGCCGACCGGCCGGCCGGCTAATTTGAGACGAGGCGAATCTCTCCCGGTGTTAATGAGCGTCTTGTGCGATGCGCTGTTAGATGCCGGTCATATTCACGCGCCATGACGCAAGCTCGCAAATCGCGCGTAACCCTTTCACCCCTACCCGGCTCTCTCGAACTCCGCCGTTCGGCCCGACGACGTTCTACGATGACTCATCCGCCGCGGGAGATTTATCAAGCGCCGATTTCTCCGTTGATTAATTTTAACCGCGGTTTAATTGTTTTTCTTTTTTTCTCCCTCCCTCTCCCTCTCTCTCTCTCTCTCTCTCTCTCTCTCTCTCTCCTTCCTTTTCTCTGCCCTCCTCTCCCCGCCGCCGCTCTCCCTCTGCCCGCTGCTCCTTGACCCTGTCTCTGGAATGAGATGGAGTCGAGAAGAAAATCGCGATGGCTGGACGACGAAGAATCGACGGTAGGAATCTAATTTTTTGCGCGAGATGTGAAATTTCATTCGGAGCTCGGCTAGCCTTTTCATTGGAGAGTCTCTCTCGCGCGCCGGCACGTCGTAGTTGAAAGAGAGAGGGAGAAGGAGAGTGTGTTTTGCGTGGAACGTCTGAAGCAGACAAGTCGTTATTGCAATAATGTTCTCGCCGATGATTAGCCGGTTGTCTTCGGGCCGAAAAGAGCGCGCGTTTAATAAGTCTGCGAGACTTCAGCTTCGTCGCGTATTTGACGCGATTTCGGACTGTGGTGGCAATAACGTCGTTCCTGCCATTTGTGCGCGGCCGTGTCCCTTTCTCCTCGTGCCGCGCTCTGCCTTTTCCCGCGGCCCTTTCTTCACCTTCTCCTGGATTAGTAGTCCTTCGCGTCGCCGAAGGAGAGTCCTTTCCGACGTTTCGCCGTGAATCATTGTTGTGAGATCATTCATCATCGCGCAAAAATATAAACATCCTTCGTATACATCTCTCTCTCTCTCTCTCTCTCTCTCTCTCTCTCTCTCTCTCTCTCTCTCTCTCTCTCTCTCTCTCTCTCTCCTCTCTTCTCCGCACGCTAATACCTTCCGCGCCTTATTCCCACGAAGATCTACGTACCCTGAAGACCGGCGAGGCGGTCCATCCGACACGGATCTCATCCTCGTTTAACGTGTCCCGCTTTTACCTGCCTATCGACCGCTACCTCGAGGATAAGATTTTCGTAACCGAAACACAGCGAGACGATTCTCTCGCTTGGCTCCGAAGCGAGCTCTGCGATACGCGGTGTGTACACGCGGCTCGCGGAAATTTCATTCGAAGCTCAGTTAGCCTTTTCATTAGAGAGTCTCTCTCTCTCTCTCTCTCGCGCGCGCACCGGCACGTCGTAGTTGACAGAGAGAGGGAGAAGGAGAATATTTTGCGTGGAACGTCTGAAGCAGACAAGTCGTTATTGTAATAATGTTCTCGCCGATGATTAGCCGGTTGTCTTCGGGTCGAAAAGAGCGCGCGTTTAATAAGTCTGCGACTTCAGCTTCGTCGCGTATTTGACGCGCAGGGAGACGGGGAGAGAGCGTCTCTCTTCGCGTAGGAAGACGGACGCCAACAGATCGAAGTAAAATCCTCTAAATGGTGAAAGTTGAAATAAACGACGTCGAGTTTTCAATTTTCGTCCGCTCGACTTGCGCGCTGATAAATTGAATAATCACCTGCGGCGCGTCATCTCGCCGCTAACAAACTTCACCCGCGCAATGAACTTAAATATTATTTAGCGACGTGGCTAGCCAGCCAGCCAGCCAGCCAGCCAGCCAACCAGCCAGCCAGCCAGCCAACCAATCAGTCAGCTAGCCAGCTCCGCGGACTTTTAATTCCGGCACGACGCCAGGAAATCTTTCTAATGTCAATTCTGCAATTCGCATTCGCGTCAGAGAGCCGCGCTCTTCGCGTATGACCAGCGCGCGGCTCGTTACAGGAAGCGTTCGCAGTAACATCGGCGGCTCCGGTCACTTTGACGATCGCGGTGTAATTAGTTCATTAAGAACGAGATTAGGATTTAGGATGGGGAAAGTTTTCGCTGATCATGCCGACGTTGCGGATGCCGGAGAAAGAGAGAGACAGAGAGAGAGAGAGAGAGAGAGAGAGAGAGAGACGCGCGCGCTCTCGGCGGAGATTAAAATTATACGGCGACCGCGCGGGCGCGCGAGCGCCGCGCCGGTCACGTAAGCGGACGCGCTTAACGTCGGAATTATTACGCATCAATTTTAAGCGCGTTTAAGCCGCTGATCGTTGTCACCGTCGCGGATAGTAATTAGATGGAGGCTCGCAGGTGTATTACGCGCGCGGCGAGCAGCGCGCGCCGAGCGGGTTGCCGGCCTCGAGGCTCGTCGTTCTCCGGAGAGAAAGTAACGCGCGCGCGCGCACTGCGGCGATTTCCCGAACAAACGATTCGTAATGAGACGCGGATGCGCGCTCGCGGAGACGCGGATAAACGCGATCCGCGCTTAAACGTCGGACGTGTTCGCGAACGCGTGACGACGACGACGACGACGACGACGACGACGACGAGGGAAAACGAGCCGCGACTAATTTTACCGCGCGCGCACATCTGTACGTCCCGCGGCTGCAGCGGTCGCCAATATAAGCGACGCGGCACTGATCAGTCGGCAAACCGGGCCGGTTTGTCGGCGCGTCGTATAGTCGTTTACGCGAAGTCGGTCGAGTATGCCGCACGCGGTCGAATCGCGGCCCCGGCCGCGCGAAGGCGCGTTAGCGCCGCGTCGTCGCGCGTTGTTTCACGGCGCCGATATTTCAATCGCGCGATAGGGGACGGCTTTCTATATCGGCCGCGCGCGACCCAGGCCGGATGTCATTGCGAATGACGGCGAATGGACGACGGCCGCGCCGGCGTATAAATTTAAATCAAGCGCGCTCGCGCTTGATACCGCAGCGCATTATGTTCCGCGGTCGGTTCTGCCGAGCTGAGAGAGCGAGAAAGCGAGAGAGCACTAGATACGACCTACGCGAGGTTCCGAGGTGTCGAAGGCTGTGGCCCCCTTCGACGTTGCGAATTTGCACGAACGTGACGGGTGGCTCGAGCGGCACGCTGCGACGCCCACGCTCGCGCGCGTGTCCTCGTAAGTCACGGGGACAACGGCGCGACGCGTGCGTTCTTCCGTGCGTTTTTCGCGGATTTGCACGAAGCGGAATCAATCGCGCGCGAGCGCGAATTTGCAGATCGCAGATCGGGAAGAGCCGTGCGTGCCGGGACGATCATGGCCGCGGCGAGGGAGGGAGAGAGGGAGATTGCGTATAATTTATATAGATGCCCCGTCTGTTTGCCCAGACGCTGCAATTACGCCTTCGCCCATGTACGCCCATGGAGATCTCGTCCGAGCTTGCGTTTCATACGATATCATTCTTTCCTTCTCCCTCCCTCCCTCTCTCTCTCTCTCTCTCTCTTTCTCTCCGTTATCCCGTTATCGCGCGCGCGGATCTCTCGCGTCGACGAGGAGAAGAGGCCCTTTGGGTGCGTTCCGATGGAATTGCGAATTTGGTTTAGAGACGATATGGAGCGATACGATACGAATAGCGGGCCGCCGCTGACCGATGAGAGCCACTGATGGCGGAAAGCATCACAGCTCCGGGGACGCAGAGGCTCCGTTCCTGAAGCACAGAGGCCCCCATTACTTGTGTCCACAATGTCGAGATATTAACCCGCTTCACCTGAAT